>NC_034413.1:56820676-56822502 GCF_002078875.1 Numida meleagris
GGAGCTGGCTCCCACCCAAGCACTGCAGGACATGGGCGGGCACGGTGCTCCCTGCCTGGCTGCCAGCGCGCAAGCGACACTGGGGGACCAGCGAGGGGGGGGACAGGGCCTGGTGGGACCGCAGCCCCCAGCCCATTGCTGCAGAGCCCCGTGCCTACTGCTGGGCACCTCGCGGGCACCTCCTGGGCACCGCAGCCCAGCACAGCCGGGGGGCGCAGCTGGGTTTGTCTGGCTCCCCCCTGCCATCAGTGCCCCCCCGTGGGCTGGGTGACCCCTGCGCAGGGGCACCATGACCCGTCTGAGCTGGTGCTTTGCCACCTTGGTCCGTTGGGGGAAATACCTGGTATCCTGCCTCCTGCCCTGCCGCGCCTGCCGGCACGCTGAGGTAAGCAGTGCCACGCGTGCATGGTGCCCCGGGTCAGGGTGGGGGCTGCAGGGGGAGCACGGAGCTGGGGAGGGCGCTGGGGATGCACGGAAATGGGGGGCAGCTGGCTGCGGGCATCAAGGGGTTAAAGCATATGTGTGTGTGCCAGGGGCTGGGGGCACATCCTTGGTCCCTCCTTGCATCTCCCCTGGCACAGTACTGTGACCCCCCCCAATCTATAACCTGCATCCCTGTACCCCTGCAGTGCCCGGCGTGGGGGTGCTGCTGGGATTTCTGCACAGTTCTCCATGCACAGGGATCTGCTGGGGTCCCTCTGTCCTTACAGCGCCTAGAATGGGGGAACCCCATCCATGCTGCGGGGGACCCTATGAAGCACCCAGCACCGGGGGTCCCCATTCCTGTACAGTACCAGGTGTGCTCAGCATCCCTGTCCTCATCAAAGTGCCCTGTGCCTGAGGACACCCAATGCGTGCAGGATCCCTGTGCCAAAAGATCACCCTGTGGTGGGCATCCCTGTCCCCACCATCACCCAGAGTGGGGGACACCTGTGCCCACGCAGCACCCTGTCCCCATCATCGTGTGATGGGGGTCCCACCCCCTTCTATGCCCCTGTGTGGGGTGTGTATGTGAGCTCGCTGCTATGGGGTCCCCATGTGGGCTCGCATGGGACACATGGTGTACACCTATGTGCGTGCAGGATGTGCACCCAAGGGCAGTGTGGGGGCACTGCTGCTGGAAGCAGGTGGGGGTGGCTTGGGGACACAGTGGCCCTGGGCAAGACCCCACCAATGACACCCATACGCAGTCCTTGTGCATGGAAGGAGGTATGAGCATGGAGTGTGTGCCTGCATCACTGGTACCCAAGGTGGGACTCTCTGTGTAGTGCCCCCCCCCGCTAGGAAAATGAACCCTAAATCACGCTGACAGGCAGTGTCCCCGCGACCCCCCCCCCCTCGTCCTCACCGCATGCCCCCTGTCCCTGCCCTTCTGCGGGTCCCAGGCTTGTCCCGGCGCTGAATGGGATGCCGTGATTTATGGGGGGCGGGGACCCCGCTTTCCCCGGGGGCTTTCATTTGCGGCCAACAACGAGAGGCTGTAGTGAAGGGGGTGGGGGGAAGGGGGGAGTGTGCGTGCACGGACGGGTGCTCCTCGCTGTCTCCATCCCTTGCCCTGCGTGTCCCCTGCCGCCCTGACTCACCCCCCCGTGCTGCCACCCGCCTGAGCGCAAGGCTGCGGGAGTCACCGCCGGCCTCCTCCCCCCGAGGCTGCATGGGGGTGTCGCTCAGCGCCCCAATCCCACCCTGAAGAGCTGAGGGGCTGCCCAGCCTCTTCCCGTCCTGCCCCCCCTGCGAGGCCCCCGGCTCGGCGCAGCCTTGGCACAGCGCTGCTCCCTCCCCGGCTCTTCCATCCCGGGACCACCCAGGGGACAATCGCCCCCCCC
>NC_034413.1:56822763-57095836 GCF_002078875.1 Numida meleagris
CGGGGGCGGGCCGGGCGGGCGGAGCGAGCGGGACGGCTGCGGGCGGTGCGGCGGGGCCGCGGGGCAGCATGACCGGGCTGTGCCTCTCCTGCCTGCTCTGGGTATGGCTCCGGGACCGGGGGGCGCGGGGTCGGGAGTGCTTTCGCGGGGGGGACAGCGGCGGTGGTGGAGCGGGAGCGGGTCGGATGAAGCGGGACAGAGAGCTGCGCTGGCACTGGAACCCCCCCCGCCCCCCGCAGCACCGAGCGGTGGGGGAGGCCCGGGGGTGGGGGCATCCGGTGAGCGGCGGGGGCTGGGGAGGGCAGCAGCCCGGGACTGCGTGGCGGTGAGGAACGGGCGGGGGGAGCGAGGGACGCTGGGCTGGATGGGGAGGGGGTCTCCGAGGGAGGGTTGTTGGGACTAGGGGCTGTTTCCCCGTTACGACCATCCGGGATCCCACTGCGGTCCTCGGACTCCTCTGTCCTTTGGCACTGGGAGGCGGGGAACTGGGCAAACTGGGAGCTGCCGGGGTGTGCTGGGGGCTTTCGGCTACGAGCCCCCACCCTCCGGGCCAGTTGTGCTGCGGAGTGCCCCATGCTCCGGGCCGGGACCCCGGTGCCCCACCCCCAGCCTGCTTTTGCAATCCCAGCAGAAGCGGATGGAGCAGGCGGGTGCCCCGGTCCCCCGGGGGAGGCAGCCTCCCCTCCGGCCCGCACCTCTCTGCAGTGTTGGGCAGTGAACCCAGGCGTCCATGCAGCTGGCGCCTCTCCCCGGGGCCTCATCCAGCCCATGGGGCCCCTCCCAGCATCCCTGGGTCCCTCTGCTGGAAGGCCGTGGGCAGGGGTGTCTACCCCCCGCACCCCCCCACCATCCCCTCTATTGGGGTGACATGGGTCTCAAGGTGACATCCCCAGGCGGTCCTCACCCCCCGTAAGTGTCCCCCAGCCCTGGGGACAGGGATGATGCTCAGATCCTACCAGCTCGGAGCCGGATCCCGTTTGTTCCATGGGTTGGGGACACCCCCACCGGCGTGTTGGCAATGTGACAAATGGAGGGGGTCTCCCTGGGGTGGGAACAGAGGGGGCTGCGCTTTCCCTAATGAGGATAATTGCCGTTAACAAAGCAGAGCAGGGGCTGCGGTGGGGATGTGCGTGCGGGATACGCATTGGCATCCCCGGGGGGTCCCTGGGAGCTGGGGGCACTGCCTCTTCCCGGGGCACCCTGCAGCGGGAGGGGGCCGCTTTGCATATGCAAACGAGCTCATGGCATCGGGAGGCCTCGCTGTCACCCAGCAACTGCGGCGTGTGAGCCCCGGCCGGGGGGGCACCGAGCCCAGGGGCTTGGGCAGCCTAGGGGGGGCTTTTCCCATGGCTCCTGGGGGGAATGTCCATGGAATGCGCACATGGTGCACTCACACGCGTGTGCACGGCCCTTGTGCTCCCACCTCGTGTCCCCATGTGTGTACTGGGAAAACTGGGGCAGGTGGGGGTGGTACCCACACTTGGGTGCTCCCTGCGGTGAGGCATGCTGGCCCCGGGTGGGGGTGGGGTGTGGGGTTGCGGGGACTCTGCTGCTTAATCCCATTAGTCCTGGCGTGAAAAGGCGTATTTGTGGCTCTCACATCTTCATCTGGCGGTGGGTGGGTGGGCATGGCTGGCGTGCTGCCATGGATGTCCCCCCCAGTCTGGGCTGTTCTCCCCTGTCTGGTATCCCATGGCCGTGCCAGCATCCCTGTGTCCTTCTGTCCCCATGTCCTGCTGTCCCTGTACCCGCACTCACAGCTCCTGCGTGCTATGGCGGGCAGCGTGGCCGCGGGGACGCTCCCCAAAATGTGCCCCCCCCGTGTCCCAGCCCAGCACACAACCACAGCACAGCTTTACACTGATGGCGTGTGTGCATGCTTGGGTGTGCGTGTGCACACACACTGCGCATTGACACAAATGCAAGTGCACATGTGTGTGCGCACACAGACACATGTTTGTATGTGCACGCTCACTGTGCTCACACACCAACTTGCACGAACTTCTTGATGCATTCAGACGTGCTCACACACCCAGGCCTGCAGACATGCACACGTGTACTTGCACGCACACACAGAAGCACAGATGTGCAGTCACGTGCGCACACATGCATGCACGCTGCAGCATGTAGGGACACACCAACACACGTGTGTGCACACATGTAAGTATATCCGCACATCTGTGTGCATGCACCCACACTTCCACTTGTGGACATGTGTGCGTGTGGGTGTGTCCGTGTGTATGCACACGCCTGTGCACGCACACGCATACACGCACACACAAGTGCTCAGCCCCGGAGCGCACCGCCAGGGGGCGGCAGAGACTATTTAAAGGGGCCGCGTCTCCCCGGGGGTGGTCAACTGCCACCCCTCGCTGTGTGGTGGCCCGGGCAGGCACAAGGTGGGGGCTACCCCGGGGAAGTGAGAGCAGATGTTGGCTGACCCTAGCCCGGAGGGAAACTGAGCAGGGCAGAGCTCGGCACGGGGCAAAAGACGGGGGTCTTTGTGCTGACTTGTCCCCGTGTCCCACAGCCCCAGGACCTGGAGTCCCCCCCGGCTCATGCCTTCAAGATGACGAGCTTCAAGAAGGTGAAGGCGTGCGGGATCTGCCGGCAGGCCATCACGCGCCAGGGCAGCACCTGCCGAGGTGAGGGGGTGGGACGTGTGCGCGAGCAAGAGGATGCAGTGATGCTTTTGCACACTTCGGCGTGTGGTTGTGAGTGCACGTGGCCAAGTGTGCAGTGAGCGTGCAGTGGTGTCCCATACATGCATGCAGTGCTGTCCCTGGATCACGTGTGTGGGATGCTCACGCCCCTGCTGGCGCTCGTGGCCCTGTCCCCTCGAGGCCCCGGTGGCACATGCGGTGACGTGTCCACCTGCACGTGTGTGGCCATGCTGAGCCCCGTGCGAGGGGTGGTGGGAGGAAATGCTCTGGGTCGCAGGAACAATGCGGCTTCCTGTGTTCCCTGCACTGCAGGAAATGATCCCGGGGGGGACAAGGCCCTGGGGGTGGGGGGGGCAGTGTGGCCATGGGGCATGCTGCACAGGGACCCTTATGTCCCTTTGGGGTGGCACGCTGGGGAGCGCTTGGCGTTCCTGGTGGGTCAGCATCCCATACAGCCCCACTGTGCGTGTGCACAGCTGTGCACAGCTGCGTGTGCGCACGTGTGCATGTGCGAGAGATCGCAAGCTGTGTTTGCATGCATTTATGCTGTTAATCTCTGAGCACTGGGGTGAGCGGAGGCACGGTGCCTTTGGCACACTCACCGTGGGTGGATGGGTCACGCATGAGGTGTGCATGCATCTCGCTGTGTATGTGCACGTGTGCAAGGTGTGTGCGTCTGTGCACCCGCAGTGCGCATCTCTGTGCTCTGTGCCCAGTGCTGATGCTGCCTGCGTCTCCCCATGGGTGCCACCCTGTCCAGCCCCCATGGGCAGCCCCATGGCCATGTCCCCACTGACCCCTTCTCCCCTCCTGCAGGCTGCAAGCTCTCCTGCCACACCAAGTGCCAAAGCAAGGTAAGGCTGGCACCTCATGGCATGCCCCACTTTGTATGGGAGGGACTATGGATGTTTGGGGGGGGTACTGGGGTCCACATCCCCACTGGGTTGGTACTCACATTGCTGTCTGGTCAGAGTGGCATTGGTGTCACCTATGTGTGTGTCTGATGAGGATTCTCAGGTGGCTGATATGGGGTTGTGTACTGGTAGGCCATCATACCCAGGGTGCTGGCTCTGTGAGCGATGGAAGCCCGTGGCCGGCTGCAGTTTGTGAGCCCCTGTCACCCCTCCCGTGCTTGCTGGAGGCTGGAGAACCTCCCATGGGGTGCTGCTGGAGGGGGTGCATACATGGGGCCGAGGCCTTCTGTGCAGCTCCGCTGGGCCAGTGCCCAGGGAGGGGCTCCTCTGGCCAGGAGAGCAGCCAGCTGACTCACACCGCTTGTTACTGTAGGGTCTCCAGGGAGGGCATGCATGGGGAGGGGGCTTAGCACAGGGAGAAAACGGCCCCATGTCTACCTGAAGCTCCTCACGTTTAACCCCTGAGCCCCCAGAATTGGGGAATGGACTATCCCCAGGGTGCGTGGTGCTTTGTGCCCCAGAGCTTCCTCCTCCTGCCCTGGAGATGCTGCTGGACCCACAGTATCCTTGGCTGCTGCTGGCTCTGGAGCCCCCCAGTGCTGTCGTGGCTGCTGCATACGCTCTTATGGGGGGACCTGCCCTGACCCCTCCTGCTGCCCCTAGCACTGCTGGCAGCCTCCTGGCCCTGTTCAACTAAAAACCCCACATGGACAGGGTACAGTGGGAAGGGATGTGTGTGTTGGGGACCCTGGGGTGGCCATGGGGACAGTAGTGGCAGGCGGGGCTGGCGGGGTGCCCATAGCCTGTGGGCGGCACTGGGGGGGGCAGAGCAGACGTACAGACATCATCTGGGAAGCACGAAGCCGTTCCCATGCCCATGTAAGGCCCTTCTCGCGCCCGGCCCCTCCACTCGGGGATTTTTCCTTGCTTAGCAAACCTTCCCCCCTCCCTCTGAGGGCACAGACGGCTGGACACTGACATGCGTCCAAGCCCCTCAATCCACCTCTTCCATCCCTCCCTGCACTGAAGCCCCCTGGCCAAAGCTGCAGCTTCTTTTAAAAGTGGGGAAACTGAGTCACAGAGTCCAGACCGGGTGCGTGCGATCCTTTGGGTCCCATCCTCACCTCTGCATGTGCAAAAACATCTGTGCAAGAACATCTCACGTGTGTGTGCACATTGCACAGTGGTGCCCTGGGGCCGATCTTTCCCCACTGGCCTGGCTCCAGACCCGGCTTGTTTTCCAAGTGCCCCCTGCAGGGGCTCGGAGGGGGGTTTGTCCATCATTAAACTGGGTGCTGGAGCAGCGCCAGTGCCGGGCAGCGAGGCGCGTCCTGGTCACAGCTATAGCTCCCAGTGCCCGCGGCATCTCCTGTCCCCTCTCACGGGGACCGGGTCCTTGGCTGAGGGAGGGGGGGACGCAGTGGGCAGGATGCGGGGTGATGGGCGCACAGCGATGTACAGGGTACGGCTGGGTCCTGTGTCATGGGCAGGTGGGGAGGACATGGGGAGGGGACAGCAGTGTCCCAGTTGTGTTGTGGGACAGGCTCTCCATTCCCCAGCCTCTGTGCCTTGCTGCCTCCCTGCTGCATGGCATAGGGGAGGATATGCCCATTGCACTCCTCACTGTCCCCAGTGCCCCGTTCAAAGCTATCCTGCCTTCGGGACAGATAATTTGCAACACCTCTGGCTCTGCACAACAGAGCAGGGAGGAGGAATACAGCAGGAATGTGTCCTCAGCTCTGGCACGGGCCCAGCCAGGGTGTGGGATGGGGGGCTGTGGGGGGCAGCACTGCCCCCAGCTCGTGGGGATGCAGCGGGTCCTGGAGGGGATTGGGTGGTTTTTCTTGTTGCTGTTTCCTTTTTCCCCTTCTTGACGTCACCGCCCAAATATTCAGCCTCTGTCTCAGCTCCGGGGGGGTCGGCTCTGCTGCTGGAGGAGCTGGGGCCCTTCTTGTACCCTCCGGGAGGGGAAAGAGAGCAGGGATGCTGAGCCTGCGCACACTCATTGCACCAGTGAGCAGCGGGGCATGGGGCACAGGGAGCCTCTCTCCTGGTTCTTTGTTGCCTTGTCCCCTTCTTCCACCAGAACCTGGGGTGGAGATGCTCTCCCAGGCTGGGTGCTTGCTTTGGGATGTGAAGGAGCAGGTTTGGGTGGGGGTCAGTGGCCAGACCTCGGGGTGGTGGTGGGGCTCTGTGGTTTGACATGGGGCTGAGTGCTGGACCTGCTCCCACCACTCTGAGATGGCTCTGGGATTCATTTGGTATTTGGCTGAGCATGGAGTTCAGGGACAATTTATGGACTTCAGTGGCTGTGTCCTGTGACGTCACCTCCCCAAGGGACAGCTCCATTCCTCCTCAGGGACAGCTCCCGCAGGCTGGGGACAGGGATGCGCTGTCAGTGCCCTCTGCTTACCCTCTCATTCCTCTGGGATCCTGATGCTTTCCCATCTGGCTCTGGCTCTAATGGGAGCCATCCTGGGGCCATGTCCTGGGTGCTGGGATTGTGCTGGAGCTGAGATTTCTGCCACAGCTGAGCTGGCTCTGAGCTCTGTGCCTTGCTCCTAGCTCGGGGCATTCATTGCTCCTCTGCCTCCACTCCTCCTCCCTGCAGAGCCCTCAGCACCCCGACCTGATCTGACCGTGCCCAGATGCTGCCATGGATGCAGTGGGAGATGCTCAGGGGAGAACTGCCCCCAATACTGCCTCTTGCTGCTCCCTCCCAGTCCTTCCAGGGGAAACTGAGGTGCAGGCGGGCTGAGAGCAGGTTCGGTCAGGCACTATGGGACTGCACTCACTGTGGGGATTCATCTTACAGAGGCGGGTGGAAATCCCTGTCGTCTTGCAGCTGCTCTGTGCCTCAGTTTCCCCACATGCAGGCAGCACTTTCCCTGGTCACAGTGGGATGGGATGCGGGCACTTCCCGGCCGCGCTGGCACAGGGGGTGCAATCCGTGGGATGCTCTGCCTGGCGTGAAGCTCTGCAGCTCACTCCCACCCTGGAGAGAGGGAGGCAGGGGAGAGCCCCTTGCTGCCACTCTGTCCCTTGGCTGCAGGCAGGGCCAGCGCTGGTGTTCTGGCTGAGCCCGCAGCGCCAGGACGGAAATGCAAACAGGAACGGGGAGGTGTTGGGTGAGAAAATGTCAACAGTGCTGGGCCTGGTGGCTGGCTCGTGGCCCCCCCGGCCTCTTTGCCTTTCTGTGGGCCACTACAGGGCAGGCTGTGACACGGTCCATGGTGCCCGCATGCCTACTTGCATGGCTGGGTTGGAGTTTGGGGTGAGAGAGGAGGGGTGGGGGGGGCAGTGGTGCGTGATGTGGGGCTACGGGGCAACACCATGGTGCACGGCTTCTCCATCACTTTGCTTTCCGTGGAGGAGGAGTGGTAAACCTTCACCCACCCCTCGGCACCGAGGGGGTACCCAAGGGCCACTTTTTGGGCACCCTCATTGGATTTAGCGAACCGCCCCCTGCTAGGGGGGGGCAAGCAGAGAGGCCCCGAGCCGGGCCCCACGCCCGTGCCCCTGCCACCCCCCCCGCCAAGGGCACGGGGACGCCGCGGCGTCACGCGGGGCGATAAGGGCCCGACCCCGCCGCCCGGGGCCTCCCGGCTGCGCTAGCCGGGGGGTGCGCGGCGCATTTCGGGGCTCGGGGCGGGGGGGCCCGGCTCCCGGTTGCCTTTAAGGGCGTTTTCGGGGGAGGCGAGGAGAGCGGGGCTGGGCGTGTGCGCGTCCGACTGGGAGCGCGCCGGAGAGAGGGAAGAAAAGAAAGAGAGGGAAAAGAGAGAGGAGGGAGGGGAGCGGTGGAAAAAAGCCACTCGGGACCCCCCTCCCTCCCCCAAGGCCGGGGCCGCCCCCTCGCATCTCCCGGCAGCCAGCGGCCTTGGGGGTGCGGAGGGGCGAGGGGGGCTGCGGGGACCCCTCCATCGCCGGGGTCCCGCCTGCGGGGAGCGAAACCCTTCGGCTCTCCCCCCCCTGCTGCCCTCCCCTCTCCTTTCCCTCCCCTCCCTCCTCCCTCCCTCCTTCCTTCCTTCCTTCTCCGGGCTTGTCCCGGGGAGGGAGGGGGGCTCAGCTTGCAGTCCGCCTTCACGCCTGCCGACGCTAGGCTCCCTCCTGCCCCCGGCCCCCCCGCCCCAACAGCCTCCCGGCCGCCCCCAGCGCCCCTCGGCCAGGTGAGGCAGCGCTGCCGGCCCCTTCGGATGTAGGCACGAGAGACCCCGGATGGATTTCGGGAGCGTCATGAACCAGGTACTGCCACGGAGCGGGGATCCTCTGCACCCCCTGTCCTGCTGGGGGAGGGGAGGGGTCCCACGCGTGACATCCGTGCGCTGCTTGGCCACCCCCCCCCCACTCGGTTTGGGGACACCGCGGTGGGTCGGTTCCCTGCTGGAGGGGGTCCCGCGGGGCGTGGCGGGCTCGGAGGAGGCTTTGGGGAGGGGGTCAGGGAGAGCACGCAGTGCAGGGAAATCGGGTGGGGGGGGTCCTTCCCGAGCAGCCCTATCCCGCCCCGCGGACGTGTCCCCACACAGCCCCTCCGTGGTGGCAGCGCAGGGGTTAACTCCTCCTCCGCTCCTCCTGCGGGACCGTCAATGGTTAAACCACGAGTTAATGAGTGGTGAGGGGCCGGGGGGGGGGCACGGCGGTCACGGCTCCCTCGCCCCAATGCTGCCGGGCCCGCAGAGGGTTAAATTCGCCAGGGCAGGTCCCGGCGCAGATGTTTTTGGGCTGTGTTCCTGGGAGAGGAAACGGCCTGAGCGAGGCATCAGCCGTTTTGTTTTTAAGGGGAAAACAACAAAAAGAGAACTGCTCCGCCTGGGACAGCCGAGCGCGGGGCAGCGGGGTCGGTCCCACCGCGGGCCGGGTGCCCGTGGGTTGGGGCAGCGGGGATGGAGTTGGCGTGGGCAGGGGGTGGTGGCTGCATCCCCCTCTCTGGGTCCTTGCAGAGCGTGCCGAGTACCAGCAGCCCCCGTGCACCCCGTGCACCCCATGCACCCCGCCTGCAGCAGGGGCACCCCCGGGGGAAGACAGCCCCAAAAGTCCCGGCTCCGGAGCCTCGTGACAAGGGCGCTGAGGACTCTGTGAATGTTCGTAGCTGGCCCCCGCTCCAGGAAGGGCAGGGCTGGCCGTGACGCTCCATGGGGCTGCTGGCCCGCTGCCCTGCTCCTCGGTGCTGCACTCACCCCTGTCACACGGTTTTGGGGTCCAGAGCCTCACTTGGGGCTGTCCCACAGCAAGCTGGGGGCTGGCAGCTCTCTTTGTGCCCTGGCTTGGTTTGGGGGCTGCTGGAGCAGAGCTGGGGGGTTTGCAGGGTGCCATCCTCCTGCCTGTGCTGTGTCAGCCTGGTGCACCCTGTCCTTGTGGCACCTTGTGGTGGTGGCAGCTGTCCCCTGTGCCCACCTGCACTGCTTGGCCCCCTTGTCACCCGCTGGGGGCCTGTGGGTGCCAAAGGAGGGGCTAGTTTTGGGGGCTGGCACTATGAGACAGCCCTCAGCCTGCAGTGGGACTGAGATCTCTGCCAACATGGTGCAGGGGGTTGCAGGGCTCTCATGCAGCCCGCCTGGGGACCCAGGTGCTGGCCAGGCCCATGTGAGGTCCGTGCAGTGGCAGATCCCACAGTGGGAGTCCTGCTCTAGTCAGTCCTGTGTGACTATTAGGGATCTGACCAATCCCATGGGAATGTCTGTGTATTGACCAATCCCACGTGGGAATCCCTGTATTGACAGTGCCCCGTGGGAGTCCATCTGTTGACCAGTTCCAGGTGAGAGTCCACATGTTGACCAACCCTACCTGAGAATCCACCTGTTGGCCAATCCCACATGAGAGCCCATGCACAGCCCAATTCCAACAAAGCCCCCTGCACCCCAACCAGCCCTGGGTGACACTGCTCCCAGCCAATCCCCAGCGCCATTCTGGGGCAGATAGGGAACCTGGGGTCCCCCTTTTCCTGTTGGATGGAGCTGTCGCGGGGCTGGGGACAACAGGAACCCTGTTACGAGGGCCCCAGCCCCGTTCCTGCCCTCTCTGGGGCTTCCTCCAGAAGCCAGCAGCATGCTGGGAGCAGGTCCCCTTATCAGGTAACCAGGTGATGGGTGTCCCTATACCCAGGGATGGTGGTGCCCGCAGGTGTTGCGGTGCCCATGGGTGGCAGCTGGGCAGGGACAGCAGCCGTGGCACAGGCTTTGGGGACGCAGCCGGGCAGGCGCTGGCCTCAGGGCCGGAGCGGCGCTGGGAACGTTGCCTTTTTAGGTGCTGGAGCACAGCACATCCCTGCTCATGGCCAGCCCCGTGCCGAGCCCAGCACCCACGGGAGGAGGCAGAACAGGACCAGCCCCGCTCTGGGGCACGTGGAGTTCCTCTGCCCCACTCTGATCCAAAAAAGCCACTTTTCATCCCAAACAGATCCAAGGATGCTGGCTTTCTCCCCCATCCCCAAGTCCAACCTCTGCAACCTCTGGGCTGATTGCTCAAACCCCTGGGAGCCAGGAGCAGCCCTTATTTGGGTTGAAATCAAGGCTATTTTGGTGCTGCCGGTTCAATTGAAACCAGCCGGAGCCCGAGGCCCCGCAGTTACCCCATGCATCGCCTTCCTGACTCGGTTCCCCTGCACTGGGGCTGCCGGCCCGACGAGTGACATGCCACCAGGAGCCCTGGGGCTGTCACCCTCCTTGACCCCACTGCTGGAACACTGGGGTGGAATCCTGGTTGGGTGTATCACCATGGGGTGGCTGCGGAGCGTCTCTCTGCCTTCCCTTACATGGTGCCCTCGGGTTTGCTGCGGTGCCAGGGGACGGGGACTTTTGCTGTGAGGGTGTTTATGGGGCCGGCGCTCAGAGGTGTTTGTTGGAAGCAGCAGCAAGGAGGTGCTGGAAAGGGGATGGTGCTGAGGCGCAAGGCAGGGAGCACGTCCCCAGTGTGAGCTTAACCAGGCACCCACACGTCATCGGGGCGGCTGGCTTGTGGAACGTGGTGGCTCTGTGTGCAGTGCTGGAAATCACTGCTGTCCCCAGGGGAAGGATGCTGCTGGGGTCCCCGTGCTAGAGCAGGACTCTAGTTATGGGGTGACTGCAGAGGGATGCTTGGAGGTTCACCCCGCAGCAAGCCTGTGGGATGGTGACAGGAGGGAGAGCATCCCCCGACTCGGGAACCGCCAGTACGTATTGCACAACACAGCCACGAGGATGGGGTGCTGCCCAGCCCACGGCCTCTGCCCTGCTCTGGGAGCGCCTGACATGGGCGCAGCCAGGCTGCAGGGTCAGGCACATGGCGAGGCCGGAGGAAGCGGGAAGGGGATGCTCAGGGGGAAGCCTGGGAGCAGCAAGACCTCTGTGCTCCGGCGTCCGCCCGGCTCCTGACTCACCCCAGCTGCCGCCAAAGCGCTCCATGGTCTGCTGACACGTCCAACCCTCAGCTAAGGGGGGGAACCCAGAAAGCAGCCATACCGGGGTGCTGCCCCCAATCCAGGGACCCCTGTACAGGCAGTTCAGTGCTTTGCTCAGTACAGGGTGGGGCTGGCGGGGGGAGTGCAGCTGGAAATGTGCCTTCCTCCTGCCTGGGACTTGTTGCATAAACAGGAGATTAGCGGGAGCTGCGAAGAAAGTGTGGTGCAGAGCTGGGCTTGGCCACAGGCGCATGTGGTGGGGACCGAAGGGTGGCATGGGGAGGGTGACTGTGTGCCTCAGTCCCCTTTGGTGCCACCACCGAGCCACCCAGCCTTGTGCATGGGGAGGTGGTGCACAGCTGGGACGTGCCATGACACATGGCACTGTGTGCAAGGAGATAGCTGAGGTGACGCGGAATCTCCACTCAGCTGCCTCCGGTGCCACCCCAGCACCGTCCTGTGGGGCAGTGACCAAGTCACTGAGTCACCGTCCTCTTCGCCATCCTCCCGCCCACTGCGAAGCTGTGATGGGCTCTGCATCCCTGGGTACAGGGACTGTCCCTGCTGCAGCCCCAGCGTGGGGCTCTGCTCATCCCCGCAGCACATACTGGGGCTCAGTGATCCTGGCACCGCAAGGGTCAGCACCGGCCCGGATATCGGACGGCTTGGGGATGTTTATCAAGCTCCTGGGGAAGGGAAAAACAAAAACCACCACCCAAAGGAAGGGATATGCGTCAGCGATGGGCCCGAGCGACCCACCGGCAGCCGGACGGGACGAGGGCCAGCACTCGCCCGGCCCCATAAGCAGCAGTGCTGCTCCCTCAGTGCCAGCAGCCCAGCTTGGGGGGAACCCCCGCAATCTCCCAGCCCGCCCCATGCTGAGCCAGTCTGCTCCCTCCAAGGAGGTTTGTGTGGCACTGGGGAGAGCCCCGTGGGGATGATGAGGCTGCAGCAGGCGCTGGAGGAGGAGGAGGGAGAGGAAGGCTCTGGGGGGGAGGTGTGTGCCGATGGCCATGCAGGACATGGAGACAGGGCTGTGAGGTCCCGAGGGTGTGAAGTTGTGCAGGTGTGGCGATGGCAGATGGTTGGGTGCTGAGATCCCGGTGGTGCTCTGCGCACAACCCTATACGAGACATTAGAGAGTCCACACGGGCTGTGTTGGAAGCTTCAGCTGCATCTATTTTGCTGCCTAGCCTTCACTCGGGAGGAGATGGCTGGGTCCTTGTGAGGACCTCTGGGGGGGGAGCTGCGACTTGGGGGGCACGGGGGGCTGGGGGTGGGCAGCCGCCCCGCTGCGCCTCGTTCCTCGCATTCCTGGGCAGGGCTGCCGGGTGGAGGGGTCGCGGCGGCGCGAGCTGGGCGGCAGGAATGCAAACACCGGCACGGGGAGAAGAAAGGCGGCTGTGTCTGCTGCGGTCGGGCAGAACTGTCCAGGGGGTGCGTGGGACCCCCCACCTTTCTATGGGGGATGTAAGGGGTGGCGGTGGCCCTGTCACCTGCGTGGTCTGCAGTGTCTCTCTCCATCTTTCTGGGGTGCTCCCGTCTGCCTGCATCAGGAGCTCAGTGTCCCGAGGAAGGGCTAACCCTATATTAGACATCAGAGAATTAAGGCAGGGAGGTCCCGCCCTGGACACCCAGCTTTTGTCCGTTCTGCAGCTGAAAACCTCCAGGTGCAGAAGGCAGAGGCTGGGTGGGCAGTGCCCTACCCGCCCTCGCTGTCCCTGTGTCCCACCGTCGGGGGACTGCCCCCATCCCTGGCCTCGGGAGCTGGGTGCGGGGGGACCCTATGTGAGCATCCCCGGGGGGACGTGGGGTGCAGTGCGGCCCCGTGCCGGCCCCGTCCGTGGCGGCTTTGCTGCCGGAGAACATTCCAGGGAGGCTGGCGTGGGGCCAGCGCCGCGGGGCAGGGAAAGGGGCCTTTTATGGAAGCGTTTCTGCATTAGAATAAAATCATAATAATAATGCGCAGGGGAAGGGAGCGGGAGGAGGAGAAGGCGGAGGAACTCCTGAACAAAACACGGAGGCGGGACGGGAACGCTCTGGCGGCTGGAGGCTATCCACTGTTGGGATGGGGTGGGACACGGCTGTTGGGAGTGGGGATTTTGGGGGTGAAATCCCTATTTTGTGGTCCACAGCCATGGAGATACTGAGCGGGGCTGCGAGGGGTCCCCGTGCCACGGTGGTGGTGTATTGCTGAGCGTGTCAGTGCCTGGCGTGGGGTGGGGAGTGGCTCATGAGGGGTTGCCACTCTGGGGACACGCTTTGGGGTGGAGATGGAGGGGATGAAGTGCCCCGAATTGCATTCTCCCACCACCACTGCCATCCCCAGGCCCCTGCCAGCTTGCAGTGCTGTTCCCGTGCCCCCATGGGCACCACCACCAACCCAGCACTGCCTCTCCCGTTGCGGCATGCTGCTACTGGGGCGCACGCAAAACCCGAGGTTAATTGCCCGTAATTGCCGCTGGTAATTAAGGTAACAATAGCCGAGCTGTTCAGCTGGCGTCTGCAGAAGTACTCAGAGAAGGCCAGGCTGGGTTTTGTGCCAGGTGCTCCTGGCATCAGCCCTGCGCTGCCCACCTGGGGCTGGGAGTGATCATCTGGAGTTGTCCACCTGGGGCAGGGGTTTCCCATGTGGGGATGCCCGCCTGGGGCTGGGATTGCCCATCTGTGGCTTGGGCAACCCATACCCAGCTCTATACTCTAAGCAGGGCATGTTGCGACCTTCCTGTACCTGGTGCTGCAGGGACTAATGGGTGCCTCTCTCTGCTCCCTTGCAGGCTGCCACCCCGTGCTCCCCTGCTGTCAACTATGAGCTGGTAAGTGACGCCTCTGTGGCGAGCTGTCTCCCCTTGGGCTGTCTGAGGGACAGCAGTGGGACGTGACCATCTCAGGCTCTGGTGTCCCTCCTCCCTGTTTGCAGCGAGGCGGTTTCTCGCACGCCCGGAGATAGCTGTAGCAGATGTGCCTTTGGCTGTGGGCTCCCAAGGCCAAATGTGAGCGTCCCCAGCTATTGTCACCCCCTTCTTTTTGTCCCTCCTGGGGACATTTGGTGAGCAGCCAGATGCGCGTGGGTCTGGAGAGCCACTGGGGTTACAGGAGCCCTTCCCACCGGACATAGGAAGCGTGGGGTGTGGTGGCAGAACAAGACTGTGGCTGTGGCATGGTGCTGGGTGCTGTGCCACAGGACCCCAGCTGGGCACCCTGTGGCACAGCGGGTGCTCGGCGCAGCTCCTGCCAGCTCACGAGGGCGGCGCGTGAGCCCCACCGTGGTTGTCTGCCCTGGGTTTAATCTCTGCCCGCGCTGCCGCAGGCACTTATCGCTGGCAAAAATGTGTTGGCTTCAAGCTGGGACCGTTACTGTGGCTTCAGGAGGAAGCTGAAAGGGGTTTGCCCTGTTGCCCGTGTTGGAAATGGCAGTGCCCGCCTGCTTGGAGCAACCGTAGCAGCAGGGCACAGCCTGGTCCTGGCTTCCCCTTTGTCTCCTGGTCTCAGGGCTGAGAACCCCCTGTGCCACCTGACCGGCTGTCCCTGGGCAGTGACTCTGTCCTGTGCCCCTATACTTGGAGTCAGGACACCCTCCCCCAGTCCACAATCCCTTCTCGGAGCTCTCCGGAGGCTGCAGGAGATCTCTCGCTGAAGTCACTCCTCCCTGTGCATCCCCTGCTCGGGACCCTCGCGATCCCACTGTGGCACTGTGTTTATTTCGGGGCGCGGTGCCTGGAGGTGGGGCTGCACTGTTGTTTAACCCATTGCACCGTGGCCTTGGTTTCAGGGCACGGCTGAGGCTGGGGGCTGGTTTTCTTGTTGGAAATCACCTCCCCGCTGCAGATGATGGGGTGAGGATGTGATGGTGTGGGAGTGAGGTGGGGGTGGTGCCATGGGGGATGCGGGGGTGATGCAGGAGGGCAGTGGCCCCCAGCAGGGCTCTGCATTGTGCTGGTGCCGCACTTGGGTTTCGAGGGATTCCTGGCTTTTAGGAAGAACGGACACGTGGAGGAAGGGAAGGAAACGGCATCGTGGAGCATTTCCTAGGAAGGGCCAGAAATAGCTGGGGGGAACTTCTGACCCTAGCCGCCCCTCTGTGCGTGTGCATGTGCCTCTCAATCTCTCTCTCCTCTTTCTCTCGTTTTTCTTACTCTTCCCCCCCTCCCACAGCCATCCCCAGGGCAGAGCATCACCAAGCAGGTGGACACTCCGGTAAGTGCCACGTGCCGGCAGACGCTGTTCTTCACCTTGAGACCTTACTGGGGGTTACTTGTGCCTATCCCACAGCCCAAACTCTGCTCCTTACCCCATGAGCCCCCAGTGCTGCCAGACCCCCATTTCAGGGCCGTGCTGATGGCTAAGGGATGTGCCCAAGGTGACGAGCAGAGGCAGTGGGAGAGCCCAGCGGAGGCCCTGGAGTGGAGGCTTTTGCTGCAAAGCCGGCTTTCCTGTCCATAGAGCTAGGGATCCGCTTTTTAATCTGTGGACATGAAATTGCTAAGACAGTGTAGACAAACGCCCTGCCAAAGTCAACGCAGACGGCTTCCCCCTGCTCACCCGCCTCCGCATGCACCGGGGCTGGAAATGTCCAGTGAGGAGTCAGGAACCCCCTTTGTTGCTTTGCTTCTTTTGGGGAATTTCTCAGTGTTTCCGCATCCTTCCCTGTGGCTGAGGTCACTGTGCCAGCGGCTGGAGGCAGGAAGGACCTATGGCTTTTGGATGGTGCCAAGAGCCTGGGGACGTGCTGAGGTGACACACGGTGGGAGGCAGGTTTGGATGGGGATCTGAGGCCCCCACTCCAGGGGGATCTCTGCAGCATCTCCTCCACCCTTTGGGCTTGGTGGCACCCCCTGCAGCCCCATGGTGCTCTACTGGTCGTTGAGGTTTGGATCCTTCCTAGGAATCGGAATGCACCACCCGTGCTAGATGAGTCTTTAAAGGACTCCTCCTCATTAGCAGGAGATCCTAAAACTAATGAGGTGTGAGTGTATTTTCCCTTAGTGGTTTTTTTTGGAAACCTTGCTTTGTTTTTTGGCTGAGGTCACAAAGTCACCCAACAAACCGGCTGCAGATGAAATTCTTGAGGCTGGAGAACATGCATAAATAGAAGTTTCCTGCTTGGAGAGCTCAAACATTTCCTCCCAGCTTTTGGCTCGGCCAAAGCAAATGGCAGTGCCTGGCCCCGTGAGCCTCCTGTGAGCTGCAGACCTGCCCCATCCCAGCGCCAGGTGTGCTGGGGCTGCCATCATGCTGTCCCCAGGTCTGTGTGTGCTGGGGGCTGCTCGTGTCCATATGGGGAAACGGTGCCACTAGGATGCTCACTGGATGCCATTTGGTGACATCATGTCGGGGATGGATGCTCCAAGTGTCACTGCACTTGGTGACCTGTGGCCACTGACTGGCTCCAGAGCCATGGCAGTAACTTGTTTTTCCTCTCTGGTTCTTTAGGACACCACGAGGTCCCCCAGAAGTGGGCAGGCACACCGCAAAACGTCCAGGTAGAGCCCAACACCTGCACCATGGGGATGGGGACCTGCGGTGGCGGGGGGACATTGGTACTTGGGAGCAGGGGAAAGCCTTAGGGTAGCCCTATCCCTGCGTCCCCAAGCATCTCAGCCCATGTCACTTTGCCCAAACGACCCTGGTGGTGGGGAGCGTCGTCACCATGTCCCCTTCTCGGTGCCCTGTCCTGATAGCAGTCCCCTTCCTTGCTCAGGAGCATGAGCGTGACAGCAGCCATGGAGAGCAGCTGTGAGCTGGACCTGGTGTACATCACGGAGCGCATCATCGCTGTCTCCTACCCCAGCACAGCCGAGGAGCAGAACTTCCGCAGCAACCTCCGTGAGGTGGCCCACATGCTGAAGTCCAAGCATGGGGACAACTATGTGGTGAGAGGACCTGACAGCCTGGGGATGGGGATGGGATGCTGTAGGGGATGGGTGTCACATCCTCACCTCCAGTCAGTCTTCACCCTGATGCGCTGAGCTGGAGAGTGAGGATCTTTGCACTGACACAGATTGTTTTTCCTTTCTTGAAGCTTTCCAGTCCCTTTTGGACCCCATGGGAATTTTTGGCCACGGCAGTGCTCCGTGGCAGGGCATCACTGGGGTTAATGTATCTGGGGAAATGAAGATTTGGGGAGGCTCGAGGGTGAAGAAGAGGTTGGGGTGGCATTGGGGAAGAAAATGTCCCCTCACTCTTTCTTTCCTCTTCCCCGAAGCTTTTCAATCTCTCAGAGCGGAGACATGACATCAGCAAACTTCACCCCAAGGTGGGTCACAGTGGGGAGTGGAGGGCTTTGAGTCTGGGCCAGGGCAGTAGGAACAGCTACCTGGTGCAAGCTCCCAGGGCAGGAACAGCCACCCTTCTGCCTCACCGAGCAGCTGGAGGGGCAGAGAAGGGAAAGCCCAGAAAAGAGCACCAGGACTTCCCCCACCACCCCAAGTTGGCATCTCTTGGAGTGCTCCCTTGTTTACCCTGGAGCATCACCCCCATCTCTGGGAATGCAAGGTCCCCTGGGCAGCTGAGATAGGTGTTGGGGAGCTGGCATATGGGGACCCAACACTCCTGCATCAACTGGGGACTGCAGAGGCAGAAGTGGCAGGGTGTGACCCTTGGTTGTTCCCCTGCCCCCCATTCCTTGCCCAGGTGCTGGATTTTGGGTGGCCTGACCTGCACACGCCGGCACTGGAGAAGATCTGCAGCATTTGCAAAGCGATGGACACGTGGCTGAACGCGGCAGCTCACAACGTGGTGGTGCTGCACAACAAGGTGGGCTGGACCCCGTGCTGGCGATACGCTGGGGGGGCTGCAGGGATTGGGCCGAGCAAGCTGAGAGGTGTAGGGAACCTGGTGTTTTGTGGCTCAGTGTGCAGACTGGGGTGTGTTGTATGGTTTGAGGGTGCGCGGTGCTGATGGGCACTGCCACCCCCGTGATATCCTTGTCTGTGTGCCCGCAGGGGAACCGTGGCCGGCTGGGGGTAGTCGTGGCTGCCTACATGCACTACAGCAATATCTCAGCCAGGTGAGAGCAATGGCACAGTCCCAGAGCTTCCCTACCCACTGCTCAACTCCGCAGTGTAGTGGTGCTGGTGCCAGCGCTTTCCTTCCCTCTCGTATCCCCTTGTCTCCGCAGTGCTGACCAGGCTCTGGACAGGTTTGCCATGAAGCGCTTCTACGAGGACAAGGTGGTGCCGGTGGGACAGCCCTCCCAGAAGAGGTGGGTCCTGGCACGTGGACTTGGGTTTGCCCCACAGCTCCAGCCGTGGGACTTGGCCCTGAGCTTCCTGTCCGCCCCCCTTCCAGGTACATCCACTACTTTAGCGGGCTGCTGTCCGGCAGCATCAAGATGAACAACAAGCCTCTCTTCCTGCATCATGTCATCATGCACGGCATCCCCAACTTTGAATCAAAAGGCGGTAGGTGCCCCTGAGCTGCTCCTCCTCCTTCAAGGAGGTTACCTTCCACAATACGCTGGGCAATTCGAATGCTTTCTACCCTTGCTCTCTGTAGAATTGTTCTCTTCTCTTTAGAAGGGTGCTTCCCTGCAGGGATGTGCTGTGGGGGTGCTCCCACTTAGGGCTGGGTGCTGATCAGCAATAAGGCTTTTCTGATGGCTTTTTGGAGAATGGGAACAGACTGGGTTTTGGGCAGGGGATGCAGTACTCTCTGGATGCCAGTGCCCACTGGGGCACCTGGAGGAGATGCTATACTCAGAGCCCATCAGGCTCCATCTCATTTCCACCCCTAGCCCCAGACGTGTCCTACAGGACCCAGCTGGGCTCTGGGGGCTCCCACACTGCTCCCAGCCCCGTGCAGTCAGGAGCATCCCTTTCTGCCCATCCCAGATGTTGCCCGCTGCTGGCGGCCTCACCAGTGCGGGCTGGCTGGGGTGGGAGTGGCTGTTTGCCTTGGCTCCATCCCTGTTTGGATTTCTACCCCGTGACTAATCCCTGCCCCTCCACCCTGCCGGCTAACAACGCGCCTTCTCTCCCCCATTGATGTCTTCCAGGTTGTCGGCCCTTTCTGAAGATCTACCAGGCCATGCAGCCCGTCTACACATCGGGGATCTAGTAACTATCTCTGCACGTGGGGCAGGGTGCTCCCCTTCCTGCCCAGCTCAGGGGGGGCTTGCAGCTTGGAGGGGAGATGGAGATATTTCAGGGACAAATCCCCAGTGATCCCAGTGCTTAGTCCTCTTGGTTCCTGCCAGCCACAAAAAAGAGGCTCCCTACTTCCTTGGAGGGAAAAACTGGCCATACTGGGCTGCACTGGGCCATACTGGGCTGGGCTGGCCTGTCCTGTCGCCTTCTGCTGGAGGGCTGTAGTGACTCTGAGCATCAGCAGAGGGAGCCTGGAGCTGTGCGGAGCCTGGGGCTGGGGACACCTCGCCCTCCCTGGGGACAGAGGCAATTCTCCTGCCTCCAGCCAGAGACATGCTCCTCCCGCCAGGGCTGCTCCCATCGGGACAAAACCCATCTCTGTGCTGCAGCATGATGTGAAGCACTTGCCTAGTAATGGTTCTCCCTCCTTATAGGAATCCTATAGGGCTGATGCCCTGCCAGCACCCCACTGGGGGGCACTTGGGTACAGAGCAGATTGCAGGAAGGCAGCTGTGAAGAGCATCTTCCCCAGAGCCTCCAGAATAGCATCCCTTTCCTTTCCTTTCTTCCTCCCCCAGAATAGTTCTCCACTTCTTAACCTCCTTACAATTTATCCCAATACCATCTGCTGGTGCTACCACATGGAGTTGGGTTTGCGTCCCCATTCCCATCCCCAGGGTCCTTGGGAGCAGGCAAAGGAGCTAGTTTCTCCAGTTGCCTGGATGCTGGGGCCACATCCCATGCAGATTCCCCAGCTCCTGGCCCCACACCCAGCCTGCAGCTGGGCCCCTTTAAGGGGAACAGAGCTCTTTGCCTTTGGGGTATTCCCATCCCACCCCCCTGAACCAGGAACTCCCATCCCCGCCATCCGTCTATCCCCGTTAGCTGAGATTTACTGCCACCCCAGCCTCGCCTTTCAGCTTTTAATAGACTGTTTATGGGACGCCGGTAATAAACTCCAGGTTTATCTTGCCTGTGAAATCCAACTCCCTTCTTCCCGCGTCCCCTGCGCTCGTCCCCCACCGCTGAGCGCTGACGCCACTGCTCACAGGAAGCTCCCTGGTGCACGGCAGGGTTGTGGGCAGGAACACAGAGGCAGGGGGGAGCCCTGTGCTTTGGGCCCCTTACTGGAAGGTTAGGGTGGAAGGGGCTGGTGGACGTGGGGCTCGTGTCCTCACACTGTCCTTCTCCACAGCAACGTGCAAGGGGACAGCCAGACGGGCATCTGCATCACCATCGAGCCGGGGCTGCTGCTCAAGGGTGATATCTTGGTAAGGAGCTCGCCCCATCCCACATGGGGAGCTGGGAAATGGTAGTCCTTGTGCCCTAAGGGCATGCTGGCAGCCTGGGGGCTCACTTCATCCCTGCTTCCCCCACAGCTCAAGTGTTACCACAAGAAGTTCCGCAGCCCGACCCGTGACGTGATTTTCCGTGTGCAGTTCCACACTTGCGCTGTGCATGACCTGGACATCGTCTTTGGCAAGGAGGACCTGGATGAGGCATTCAGGGGTAACTGTGCTGCCTGATGCAGATTCTTCCTCTTTTCTCCCAGTTTTCCAGTCCTCCTGCAGCTCCAGTGCTGGTCTCATTGTCTGGGAACTGTTGAGGATCCATCTTCCAGGCTGCGTGAGACTGGGCTATTCTGGTGATTTAGGGAAGGGTTTGGTGGTGGGCAGTCCTTACTCCATTCCTGGCCAGGGTGGAGATGAACCAGCGCCATCCTGATGCATCTGATGGGTGTGGTGCCAGGTGGGGACTGGTGACAGCATCATCCCAAATCTGGGTATCGTTGCCCAGGGATAACTCTTGACCTGGCTGAGGTGGTCAGCTGGCTGGGTGGTGAGGTATGGAACGGGTTGCCCAGAGAAGTTTTGGATGCCCCATCCTTGGAGGTGTTCAAAACCAGGTTGTATGGGGCCCTGGGCAACCTGGTCTAGTGGCTGGCAGCCAGCCTATGGCTGGGGGGTTGGAAGTGGATGATCTTTAAGGTCCCCTTCAACCTAAGCCATTCTGTGATTCTGTGGAGCAGGTGCCCTGTTCTTTGGGCGTGTTTGTTGTGCTCGTCTATGTACTGTTGGAAGGACAGATGGAGATGTCCCTTTGCTCTGCTCTCTCCCTGCCAGATGAACGCTTCCCTGAATATGGAAAGGTGGAGTTTGTGTTCTCCTACGGCCCTGAGAAAATCCAAGGTAAGGCCAGCTCAGCCCGCGAGGAGGATCCACACCCCAAAAAGTGCAGCCCTAGGGCGCTCCCTGCTCATAGGACCATAGAATCTTTAAGGTTGGAAAAGACCTCTAAGATCAACCAGTCCAACTGTCCACCTACCACCAGTGTTGCCCACTAACCATGTCACTCAGTACCACATCTACCCTTTTCTTGAACACCTCCAGGGACAGTGCTCCATCGCTTCCCTGGGCAGCCTGTTCCAATGCCCGACCTCTCTTTCTGATAAGAAATTCTTTCTGATATCCAACCTGAACCTCCCCGGCACAACTAGAGGCTGTTCTCTCTAGTCCTATTGCTAGTTACCTAGGAAAAGAAGCCGACCATCCAACTCCCAGTCCCAAAGCAACTCACCCACGACCCTCCTACTTTACCTCCCCTTTTCCCCCTCTCCTGTGCCATCTCTTGGTCCCATCCCACACGTGCCAGCTCTTTTTTCACCCTGACCAACTGTCCTTCATCCTCCCAGGCATGGAACACCTGGAGAACGGCCCCAGCGTCTCAGTGGACTACAACACATCTGACCCACTCATCCGCTGGGACTCCTACGAGAACTTCAACATCCAGCGTGAGGACAGCACTGAGGGGGCCTGGGCTGAGCCACCGCTGCCGGGAAAACACCTGGAGAAAGGTCAGGGCCGCGGGCGGCCGGCAGGGCTACAGGATGTCACCGTGCCTCGGGGATAATGACGCTGCTTTTAGCAGGGAGCGAGGCTGGGTTCCCTCCTCCACAGCCCTGTTACCTCCCTCGCTAGGTCTGGCTAGCGAGGCCTAGCAGGCTGGCATGGCGGCCGCGGGGCTGGGATTGGGGCTGCCGGTGTCTGAGGCGGCAGCGCAAGGGGGTCCTTGTTTATGGTTGTTCTCGCCTTATTTGGTCAGAGAATTGCACGCCAACGTTTTTGGCACACCAGGCGCAAGCAAGTGGTGGTGGCGGGGCGGGGGGGGGGGGGGGGTTGGCACGGGGGGGGGGGACACGGGACCAGCACCGGGGTGGGATCAACCGCCGCACCGCTGCTTTGCCACTGCCGCTCCCTGACGCCCGGCGAAGGCTCTCGGAGGAGGTGGCAGCCTGGAAGTCAGGATCGGCCGTGAACCGGTGGGTTCTCCTTCTCGCTCTGGCTCTGTTTGGGGTCCATGCTGAGTGCAAAGAGGCTGCTGGGCTGGGGGGTGACCCCACGGTGGATAGCAGGGGATCCACTGGGGATGGTGCCTGTCCTGGTGCTTGCCTCCTGTCTGCTTATCCTCATGGATGTGGGGGAAACTGAGGTGCAGAGGGGTCTCTGGTTGACTGAGCAGACCTCCACATTTGGCTCTCTGGCACAGAGGGACCTGGCTGGGCTGCTCCACCACCCGCTCCATTGGCTTTATCCATGTCCCTGCCTGGCCTGGGCTGCTCCATGGTTATCAGTGGGAGCGGGGTGCACTGGGACCCCCCCGTTCCTGTCCTACTGCCTGTCATTGGTCCCCACGTAGTGGCTCACGGCTCCGCCTGCCCTCCTGTCTCTTCCTCAAAGGGGCTTTGGGGTCATTCTGGCTCTGTGACGAGTTCCCTCCACACTTATGGCAGCTGAGAAAGCTGAGGGAGGTGATGGTTGTTTCTGGGGTTCAGGCGTCCCATGTTCAGGGTGGATGAAGGATGCTCTGCCCCTCCTGGTGGGGCCAGGCTCCAGGGAGCAGCTGGAACACTGTGGATTTTGTAGCTTGCTGGATTGTTGCTCCAGAGAGATTTTTGGGGTACTTCACACTGGCAAGTGGGCAAATATGGATGGGAAGTGCCTGTTGCCTGGTTTGGTTTGGCTGAGATCATTGACAGCAGAGGGCAAAGTACTGGGGCTGGCACAGAGATTATAGGGGGTTATCCCCAGGATCTGGATGTGTGGCTGTGGCAGTACAGAGCAGGGGGACAGAGGGTTCTGCCATACTCAGGCAGCGTGAAGTCATGCCAAAGGGCCATGCACGTCCCTGACCCAGCAGGTCCCATAACTGCTGTCCCTTGGACCCACTCATCCCACTGAACCTGGTATTCATCTTCCCCTTGCCTCACTCCTCTGTACAAGCCCTGTCCCCACTGCTGGAATGGGGGCTGCTGGGGCCGGGCCAGGCCCAACATCTGCAGGGGGCTTGCTAAATCCTCACCTGAGTAATGCTGCCGTTGCCTGGTTTGGCCGCGCTCGTGTGCCTGCGCTTTGCCCCCACCATGCCCATGGCTGGGACGGCACAGTGGGGGTGTCAGTGGGCATGTGAATGGAGAGTGCCAGCTCCCTGCGTCAGCCCTGGCTGCAAAGCCTCCTGGGGTGATGCTGGTGCCCTCCTGTCTCCCCATCCCATGCAGGGGACAGTTTGGGTGTCAGTCCTGCACCTTTCCATGGGTCACAAAGTCCCTGGATTGGGTCATTGCCATGGGTTTGTCCCCACTGTGGGGTCAGTGCCACAAGTTTGTCTGCGTGATGGGGTGGCATCTTGCTGGGCTCCTGCCTTGGGCCCGCCTGGACAGCCTGGGCGCACGGAGCGGCAGGCGAGCAGGGCTGTGTGAAGGCAGGGAGCCAGATGGGGCAGGCTGGGGCTGCTAAAGCCATCGGCGGAGCACTGAGGCTCTCCCCCCTGCGCCTGGCTCTGTCCCCTGGCTGGGCTCAGCAGGGAGGGAGCCGCTGGCTCTGCTCTCACTTTCGCCAGCTGACTAAAGCCGAAGGAATCCGCTTCCCCCTCCCCATCCCGCCCATCTCCGCTGCTCTGCGCTCCGGCCGCTGCGAGGTAAGGGCTCGCCGGGTGGGTGTTGGGGGGCATGGAGGGCTGGGGCTGGATCCAGGGGGAGTTTCTCTTTTCTTCTGGTGATTTCCCATGGGGTAATGGCGAAGCATCCATGGGTTGGCTGGACGGTTGAGCTGGAGCGCGGGGGTCACAGTAGGATGCAGGCGGGGTTCTTGGCAGGCAGTGGGAGCTCAGCCCCTTCTCTTTCCTCTTTAAATGTTCTTTAAACTGATGGAGTGTGTGTGTGTGTGGGGGGGGGGTCCTTGGTGCGCCCAGAGCTTTGGAACCTGGGTGGAAAAAAAAAAGGTGGCAAAGCCAGTAAGGATGCATGGTGCACACCGGTGTTTGGGGAAACCAGGCTCTGAGTTGAGGGCTTGGGTTGAAATGCTGCTCCTGTCATCATTCGTGGAGGCACGGGAAATGTCCGTTTTGTGGGGAATGGAGAGGAGGGCAGGTTTGGCCGATGGGGCCACTGGAAGGGTTTCTGCGCCTCTTCAGCTGGGCACTTGTTTGAGAAG
Organism: Numida meleagris; assembly: GCF_002078875.1. NCBI lineage: Eukaryota > Metazoa > Chordata > Aves > Galliformes > Numididae > Numida > Numida meleagris. The sequence continues at coordinate 56,847,289 of NC_034413.1, forward strand.
GAGAAACTCCCATCTCCAGCCAGAGCTTTGGGTCTGCCTCCTTAAAGCATCACGTGTGGCCCCAACGGCCACCCCCCTCCTCCCACACAGAATGTGTCATGGCTTTCTGGGGACAGGTGTGACGTGATGCCAGAGCCGGGCAGGGCTGGGGGGGCTCTCGAGCTGGAGGGTCCCGGGCTGGGGGCCTCCTGCAGCGGGCGATGCTGTGGTGTGAAGGGGGCAGGCTGTCTGTCCAGCTCCTTTTGGGGAATCTGCCTGTCTGTCTGCAACGCCGAGGAAATGGTTAACGCGGCGTTGCTCTGGCTGCCTCTGGAGGAAGTAGTTAATATTCATAACCAGGAGCTGTCTGTCCGGCTGTCCTCCCTGCCCTCCCTCCATGGCGGCTCGCCCCTCGCTGGGTTAAACAGGGCTGGGGCTCCGGCAACCCCCAAACGCCTCCCCACTGCCTCTCCTCTGTGTGGTCTGGGCAGAGGGGAGGGAACCGGCACCTCCTCGCCTCCAGCCTCCTCTGTCCTTCCCTCCTCCATCCCGCCCTTGCTCCCTGCTGCTGCGTCAGGTCTGAGCCCCACAGTCCACCCCCTGCGCTCGGGGTGCCCCTAAGGTGGCCCTGGGGACACAGTGCTGGGGTGGGGAATAGCTCCGTGAGAGGGAAAGCAAAGCCAAAGGGACAAACGCCAGCCCAAAGCTAGTGCTAGCCATCAGCTCCTGTCCTGGACGGACGCACGGAGCCGGCTGCAGGCGCCGCTCGAGCTGCCACCGTGCCAGGTCCCCTGGAAGGAGCGAAGGAAAGGGATTTTGCTGCTTGCTCCTTCTCTTCATTCGGGATCTTTTCTTCTCTGTGCCCTTTGGTAAGTCCTGCATTTGCTTTTCTTTGAGCTGGATGGACTGGGAGAGGGGAGGGCTTGGGGCAGAGGGGACAGAATTCATGGCCATGGTGACCCCTGGCTCAGGGGCTGGGGTTACTTCTTGCTGTCATATCTGGGTGCATGAACTAGACCAGAGGTGGGGAGAGGTGAGCTCTTCCCTGGTTCCTTCATTCCATGCGGTCCTGCCTGGTGGGGCGGTGGCAATAGATAGGATGCTTCTGGGGACAGGACTGGGAGGACGTGATACTGTCCCAGCTTTGTCCTCCACACGAGTGCAGGATTTGTGTGGGTGCATGGTGCTGTGTGGGGCACAGACCTGAGGTAGGGTTCTGGGATTTGGGACGTGTGTTCCTTACCACCCACCGGGCTGTCCCGCTCCTGATGTTACTTGCTGTGGGCTGGGTTTTTTCCCAATCCAAGTGGGGGGGGTGCTGCAGGAGCAGGACCCCTTAGGCTCTCCCCCAGCCAGCCCTGAGCTACACCAGGAGCTGAGCTTGGGCAGACACAGCCCTCTGGGCTGGAGCTGTGCTGACCTTCAGGACGAAGCCTGACCTTGCCGGGAGCTGTGGCCACTTGCAAAAGGGGACTTGGATTCCTGCCGCTTTGAGTATGGCGGCGTCGGCTGAGGCAGCTTGTACCCTCCTCTCTTGTTGGTTTTTGGGGGAGTTTCCTTAACTTCTCACTGCAGCATGGTCCGGGAGTGGTATGGAGAGGTGGCAGGGAGCAGCAGATCTTCACCTCTTGTCATCAGAGCCCGGGGGAGGCATGGGGTTGAGGACAGGGTGTGGGGCAGGGGGCATGGCTTTCCTTGCTTGCCACTCTTGGGATGGAGGTCACCAAACTGCTGTGTCCTCATCTTGCCGAAGGGTGCAAGGCAGGTGGGACAGGCACTCGTGGCGAGCTGTGCCCTGTGCAGACCTTGCTTTCGAGATGTTTCACCCAGCAGTGGGGCGGCTCCCAGCCTACAGACTAATTAAAGCCTTTCCCATCTATTTTTTTCCCTCAGAGCCACGTGCTTCCATTTATATTTATTTATTCCCTTTTCCTTTCTATTCCCTTGCCCTATTTATCCCAGCCCCCTTCGGCTCTTGCTCTATTTCTTGGGACCGGCCAGCACCCGTTGCTGCCATCGGACAAGGGCTGGGCGATGTCCCAGCTCTGAGTGATGTCTCATCCCCTCCAGTGTTGATGCTGCCTCTGGACACGCTACTTTTTCCTTTCTTCCTCCCCTGGAAGGGATTCCCTTCCTCCTTCCCCCTTTCCCTGCTGTGAGTCTAATGCTGCCCGTTCCTGGACCCTGCTGTCCCTGCTGCATCACCCCACCTTTGAGGCCAGGGGGATATTTGGGGCTCAGCTGCCTTCTTGGGCTGCCAACAGGGACGTGCAAGTGGAAAACTGAAGCTGAGAGGGCTCTTCCTGGGGCTGGGATGGACTGGCTTGGTAGGTTGTGTGCTGCGCGTTGTGTGTGGTGAGGAGGGGTCATGGCATGGGGTGAGCATGTCCCCATGGGCAGATAGGGGCCAGCACATGCAGCCCCATGCCCCAGCTCAGGACTGGCTTTCGGAAGTGTTTTGCTCGCAGATAGGAGCGCTCTGATTTCACACTATCGCATTAGGGCTGTCTTCCGCTCCTGAGTCAGCCACCTGGCCCCCAGCCAGCGAAGAGTCATTTTTTCCTCCAAAAGAAAGTGTTTAATGCTGCTCACAGCCCCTTCCAGGAAACCTTGTCGGGGAGCTGGAAAAACAAGAGTCTGCAGCCCAGCCAGTGCTGTGCGTGCTGCTGGGGGAACGGGCATGGTGAGGGGGGCTGTCCTCAGTGCCACTGCGGTGGCCAGGGTCTCGCTGTGTCCCTGAGGATTGGGTGACCCATTGGGAAGTGGTGGTGGTGGGAGTTGGGGGGCTTGGGGTGGGACATGAGACCAGTGGTGACATTGCTGCAATACAGTTTCGAGTTGTGCGGTGTCTGGTGCCTCCCCGGGGAGGAGTTGTGTTCTTGGAGCTGGGGAGAAATGCTGCTTGTGTGGGAGCTTCAGGGCAGCATCTGGCCACTGGAGAAGGTCTGGAGCGGATCCACTCGCTCTGAAAGAGGGAAGGGAAAGAACAGAAGGGGTGGGAGCCTTGCTGTAACCAGGGAAGAAAATGTCAAGGATGGGTGGCTGGGCTGGATCCGTGCATGGTCTGCGAGGAGAGTGGGAGGAAGGAGCAGGCAGGAGGGAGAAGGTGGGTCTTGGATCCATCTGTTTTCCATCCCAGGCTGAGTGCGTCTCCTCCTCACCTGGCCTCCTGCAGCCTGTGCGCATGCATTGCCCCCACGGTCCCTGTTTGCCCTCCAGTGCCCAACGCGTCCCTTTGGTTGCAGCGGTTAAGCAACGTCCAATGGTATCAGCAGTCCTAGCCCTCCCCACCGGTGGGGCCGGGAGGAAAACAGCCACGGACTTTGCACGGAGCCGGGGGGCTGTTTGCTGGACGTCGGCGGAGCATGCGGTGCTTGCGGGGCAGGGAAGGACGGCGCGGAGCCACAGGGGCGCGGGGAGGGGGCCTGGCACCGGTGTCTGTGCATGGCGGCGCCCGCGGGACCGCGCCAGGTGCGGAGGAGACGGCCATGCTGGTAGTTAAGCATTCCGGCGGCACGGAAGAGATCGAAACCACCGGCTAATGGGACCCATTAGCTCCGTGCAGAGAGCCAGCCATTGATCTGGGGTCTCGTGTTCGTTTCTCCCCTTGCAGAGGTTGGGCACACGCAAGGGCCCCTGGACGGGAGCCTCTACGCTAAAGTGAAGAAGAAAGACTCCCTGCACGGCAGCATCGGCGCTGTCAACGCTGCCCGCCTCCCCCTCTCGGCAGCCCCCAACCACGTTGAGCACACACTGTCGGTGAGCAGCGACTCGGGCAACTCCACCGCCTCCACCAAGACCGACCGGACGGATGAGCCGGGGGCTCCTGGGGCACCCGGCGGCCACACGGTGCTGAGCCCCGAGGAGAAGCGGGAGCTGGACCGGCTCCTGGTCGGCTTCGGCTTGGAGAGCGCAGCGCCCATGCACAACCACGCGCCAGGCCCTGCACCTGCCCGCCTGCCTGCCGGGCCGGGCCGCCACGTGGTGCCGGCCCAGGTGCACGTCAATGGTGGTGGCACACCACTGCTGGCTGAGCGGGAAACGGACATCTTGGATGATGAGCTGCCCAACCAGGATGGGCACAGCGTGGGCAGCCTGGGCACGCTCTCCTCCTTGGATGGCACCACCACTGCCAGCGAGGCTGGCTTCCACGAGGCGCCACGGGTGGGCAGCCTCTCCTCGCTGCCCAACGGCCCAGCCAGCTACAACGGGGCTGAGAAGATGCTGAAGGAAGGGCTTTATGAGGCCGAGCCTCTCTCCAATGGTGCCTACCCCTACAGCAACCAGAACGCCCTGATGGGCCACCACCTCCGTGACCCGCTGGCTCACTTACGGCCCTCAGCATCTGCGCAGGAGCACCTGGCTGGGTACCCGCAGCGGCAGCCAGCTTCAGCCTCACCGGCCTGGCTCCAGCCCCCGGTGCCACAGCCCTACCTGTATGGTTATGACCTTCCCAGCGCCCACCGCTCTCAGTCCTTCCCGGCTGTGGGGACAGCCAAATACGAAGCGAACCCAGCATTACCACAGGCTCCGGCTCGCAGCACCAGCAGCCGGGAGGCCGTGCAGCGGGGCTTGAATTCCTGGCAGCAGCAGGGTGGCAGCCGACCGCCATCCCAGCTGCAGGACGGTGGCTTGGAGAGCCACAGCCCCAGCCTGTCCAGCTGCAGCCCCCAGCCCAGCCCGCTGCAGCCCATGCCCCCGCACAGCCACAGCATGCCTGAGTTCCCCCGGGCTCCATCGCGCCGGGAGATCGAGCAATCCATCGAAGCGCTTGATGTCCTCATGCTGGACCTTGCACCCTCCGTCCATAAGTCACAGAGTGTCCCCTCTGCGGCCACTCGCCAGGACAAGCCAACTGCCATGCTGTCCTCTCTGTCGGCACAGCCACTCAGCAGTCGCTATGCACAGCCTGCCCCGCAGGTGGCCCAGCCCAGGTCCTTCAGCACCTCTGTGGGCACTGATCCCTTGGCTAAAGCCTACTCTCCTGGTCCACTGGTTCCTGCGGGTCGAAACGCTGCAGAGCCAGACTACACCGTGCACGAGTACAGAGAAACCTATGCTCCCTATAGCTACCAGCCAGTGCCGGAGCCTCGGAGCTATGGCAGTGCACCAGCGAGCATCCTCCCGCTCAGTGCCTCGTACAGCCCTGCAGGGTCCCAGCAGCTTCTCGTCTCCTCCCCACCATCCCCCACTGTGCCGGCCCAAAGCCAGCTGCCCCACAAGGGACTGGAGAGCTACGAAGACCTGTCGAGATCGGGAGAAGAACCCTTGAATCTGGAAGGGCTGGTGGCCCACAGGGTGGCAGGTAGGACGCTTTGATTCCTCGGGGGGACAGGGAGGGGATGTGCATCCTGAGCAGCTGCAGCCCATAGGGGTGGTGTGGGCATGAGCTCGGCAGTGGCACCTTGCATGGTGGCAATGAGATGGGGATGGTGACTCCTCATCTGTGCTGGATCAAAGCCTGGGACTGAGCCAGCACCGATCCTGGGGAGGGGGGCAGCCTGTGCTGCTCACTGAGCCTCCCCTGGTGCAGCTCACCATCTCGGGGTTTGCCATGTGGCCCCCAGCCCTGCAATGGGGCAGGAAGGGGTAGTAGCATCTGGGAGACTGCTCTGAATCCCCGCCTGCCCTCCTCTCCAGCTCTGGGGGCTTTGGGGGCACAGAGGGTCCCACCCCTCCAAGAAAGAGCTGCCACAGTGCGGGTGCCTTCACTCCTGCTGCTCAAGCAAGCAGTTGTTTCATTGCGGAGCGACATTTGGGAAAGTTTGGGGATGTGTCCAGGCTTGGGGCCAGCTCGTGATGCTGGGGCTTGGCAGCTCCGTCCGTTCCAGCTCTGCGCTCAGTCCAGAAACTCGCCCGGTATTAAAGGGAGGGGGAAGAGGGCTTGGCTGGAAAAATCCAACAGTGGCAACCCACCCAGTGCTGGGGCTGAGTCACCACTGCCCCAGGGCAGGGGGCAGCACTGTGGGGCAGGACAGGGGCACTGGGGGCAGTTTGCATCCATCCGAACCCCATCTTGGGAGCTCAAGACCCATAGAGCTATTCAGGGAGCCAGGGCTTTAAACAAACCCAAGGGCATGGGGGATGCCCAAACTGCGCTATACATCTGGACTGAATGTTTTAATAAGATCCCCCTTAAACCCACTGAGCAGCTAAAGGTAGGGGAAAAAGTAGAGTGGAAAAGAGAAGAGCCCTCAGAGGAGGAAGGATGGCGTTTGGGGTGGGTGGAAAATGGATGCTTGATCGCATCTATTGGAAATCCTACCCCAGTGTAGGGGGCCAGGGCAGGGTCCTGAGTGCCGGGCTGGGCTCAGTCCCACCTCAGCGTCCTGTGGAAGAGAGACAAATGGGGATGGCCCCAGCCTGTGTCCACCTGTCCCCAGCCTGGCTGTCTGCTCCGGTGGGGACAGTGCGGGCGGGCGGGCTGACCTCTGGCCAGGAACGAGGTGTCCCCAAGCCAGTGCTGGGCCTGGGAGGGAACGCCGTTGGAAGTCAGGCACGGACGGGTTTGTTTACATTCGCTGCTGCTATAAATTGCCTGCATGTCCTGGCGCGGTGGCGAGGAGCATCTCGCACCTCCTCTGTCCCCAGCACCCCGGTTTTTCTGTGCTTCAAGTCCCCTTCATCCTTTCATCTCATGGTGGATGGGCCCTGTATGGTGCCATCCTCCAGGAGATGGTGTCAGGGCTTTCGTGGCATTGCACAAGGCCATGTGTGGCTGGCAGCCACAACGTTCCCTGTTGGTGTTTAAGCAGTGCCTGGAGCCATGGGGGAGGGGTGAGGTGAAGCAATGTCCCTGGCAGTTCGAGTGATGTGAAAGCAGCTCCAAGTGGGGCTTAAGCTCCCTTGGACCCCAGATGACCTCAGGCTCATCTCTTGGAGCCTGCCTAATCATCTCTTGTTTTCTCTCTCTGTGTCTCCCTGTTGTATCTCGTGACATTTGTCCTGTCTGCCCCTTCCTCTCCCCATGGGGTCCGTGTGTGTCCCTGTGACCTCCCACATTCCTTGCACCCTGTCCTGGTATGCTGGCAGAGTACAACGCCAAGCTCAGGGACCTCAACAAGAGCACCAAAGCCCCCCGTCCTCCTCTGAACCAGAAACGGTCCTTCTCCTCCTCCGGTTTGTTCATTCCACCTCTCTTCTTCCTCCTCCTCAAGCCTTCTTTTTCCTTTCTTCCTCCTTCCTTCCTTCTTCCTTTTCCTCCTTTCTTTTTCCTACTCCTCCTTCCTTCTCCCTCCTGTCTCCTCCTTTGTTCCTTCTCTTTCCTCTTTCCTTTTCCCTTCTTCCCTCTCTCTTCCCCCTCCTTCCCTGCATGCTGAGTGCTCCGTGTGTTGCATGGACATGGGATGGAGGGAGGGGAAGCCCCACAGGAGGATGGAAGAGATCTGAGCCTACCAGGCCCTTGGCACGGGGGAATGTGGCTGAATCGGTCCTGGGGTTGTCCCCGTCTGGGCTGGGCTCTGGTGGGTGGTGTTGATGTGAATCCCTTTGGGATGGGCTGGGAAATCAAAGGCAGGGTTGAATCCTGGAGTGTGCCACTCACAGAAGGGACGTTGCATCAGTGCCACGGTGCTTTTTCGGGGTGAAATATTGATGCCACATTGATGAAGCACCCCAGGATGGAGGAGAGCAACAGGTGTGTCTGTGACCAGTGGGACTGAAAAGTTTGGGTCTTGTGAGCACTGCAGGGCAGTGTTTGCTGCTGTTCTCCATGCAGAGAGGGAATGAGTTTTTACCTCTGTCTGGCTCTGGGTGTGACATCAGCCTGGGGAAGGGGCAGCAGTGTGGGTGCAGAGTGGGGGCAGGATGCTGTATTCCCCATTTTTGGCCGCTCTGGGTGTGCTGTGATGGGGGCACGCTGCTCCTGCACAGGGACAAGGCGTCCTTGGGGAGCTGCCGTGCGGCCGAGCAGGGCTGCACATCTGCCGAGGGGGCACGGCTTTGCGGGAAAGGAGGGTTTATTTTTCAAGCATAGTTTCCAGCACATAAATCACCCAGGGGTCGGGAGGCTGTGCACAGAGCCTGGGTTTCCTCCAGGCTTCGCTCCGAGCAGCCTGTGAAGTTTCCCACTCCCGACTCCCGAACAATGAGTCCCTTTTTTCCCCTCCTCCCTCCCCTCCCCGCCGTCCCCGTCTGTTTTCCATTTCTGGGGAGTGGAGCAGCAAAAAGCCTACGAGCTGCTGGGCATCCCGAGCGCTGAAAAGCAGCTTGGCCTTGGGACTGGCCCCACGTTCCCCTCTCCATCCCCATGCAGCGGCTCGGGGTTGGGGACACCCCAGTGCAGCAGGGCTGGGGGACAGCTCTGGAGCACAGCGTGCCCAAAGCAAGCCAAGGCAGGCGTGTGCAACTGGAGGAGCCTGAGGAGCAGAGCAGAAGGTTTGGGGCATCCCGGTGCGATGCTCCCCCTGCGGCATAGCATCCCGGAGACCCTGCCGTGGGCTTTGAGCCACCGGGCCCCAAGCACCTGCAGAAGGGATCGGGGAGTTGTGTTTCAAAGCCGCTCTGAGTGGAATTTTCCAGGCCGCCTCCGCGGCTCGAGCCAGCCCCGTTGGCTCGCGTCCCCCGCCTCTCAGCCGGGCCGCTGCTCCCCAGAGCGTTGATTTTATTGTTGCTGCCATTAACTGCGCTGATTAGTTCGAAATGCACCCAGCCACCTCCCTCCCTCCCTCCCTCGCTGCCGGAGGAGCTGGGGGCTGCGGCCGTGCGCTGAGCAAGTGCAGGGGTGGACGGGAGGAGAGGTCAGCGGGCGCGAGGCGCAGAGCCCTGACAAGCAGGAGAAGCAGCTGATGGTTGCCTGCGCTCTGCAAGTCCGTGGGAAAGGAGTTGGTGTTGGAGAAGTGCATTTCCTGGAGCGTTCCACTGGCCTCTTGTATTTTTTTTTTTTCCTTTTCCATTTTTTTTTCCTCCCTTTTTCTCTCTTTTTACCCTGCTGCAGCGCCTCTCTCAGCAGGGTGCAGGGGAAAAGTGGAGGGGACAGTGCTGTCACCTTTGCCAGTCCCCGTGTCGCCTCAGTGGTGCGTCTGAGGTTGGGGATCGCTTTGCTGCCATGCAGGTCCCCAGAGGGGCTGAGTTGTGCTCTGCATGGCCCCCACTGAGCTCTCTGCACCAAACCCAGCACCACAGCCACCCTGGGGCCCTGGGCACCTCTTTGTTGGGGAAGCTTCAGTGCTGGGCTGGGTGGGGTGAAGGTTGTGTTTGGGCCGTGCTGAGGGAGTCAGGGCCGCATCTCTCACTCCACTCTTGAAGCTCCTCTGTCCCCATTCCTGGCCTTTCTCCCAGCCCACTGGGCTCACTGGTGTGAGCTAACCAGCCCCAGGCAGCCAGGTCCCTCTGTGCTACGCTGTGCTCCGGGCTACTCGCAGGATGCTCCATGATGCTCACACCTCACACACCTGGTGCTAGGGAACGCTATGGACTCAACTCAGGACTCACAGTGCTTAGTAGGGCTAATGCAGTGAGCCAGCCACTAGCCACAGCCCTGGCTTGCTTTTTCGCTTGTTCCTTTGCTGCTGCTCCTGCTGAACAGATCTGATCTGGTTCAGAACTGGCCCTGCTGCCATGGGACAGGAGCAGGTGAGTGCTGAAGCTGCCGTCTCTGCCAAGCAGAGCCCTTTCTCCAGACCCTCTCGGATCAGCCCTGGAGCATCTCCTAGCAGTCCCATTCCAGCTGGCACCTCCTCACCCCTCTCTCGTGCCCTGTGCTTGCCCATAGGGGTGCAGTCCCGGGAGAAGTCCCCAGAGGAGAGCACCGTCCCCACCCGAAGGCGAACCCCCAGTGACAGCCACTATGAGAAGAGCTCGCCGGAGCCTGGTTCACCCCGCAGCCCTACTGTCCTCTCACCTGAGGTGGTCAGCACCATCGCAGCCAACCCTGGAGGGAGGCCCAAGGAGGTGCGCTGGGTGCTGGTGTTGGTGGTGCTGGTGTGGAACTGGGAGGCAGCATTCCGGAGGGTTGGGGTTTAACGATGCAATTTTGGTGAGGAGGTGAAAACTTTTCCCTCTGGAGGATTGTGCCCATTGCACAGATGGGACCAACCCTTTCTCCTGCTCTCCCTCCCCCCCCCCCAGCCTCACCTCCACAGCTACAAGGAAGCCTTTGAGGAGATGGAGAGTGCTTCCCCCAGCAGCCCGACCTCCGGCGGCGGTGAGATTTCTCCCCCCACCCCAGCCTTCCCTGTCTCGCCACAAACCCCTTACTCCGACTCCTGTAAGTGCCGCGGCTCTGGGAGGCGGAGGGGCTCGGTGGGTGGCTTTCGTCAAACCAGAAATTTGCCAAGGGTCAGACAGCTCCGGGCTCCAGACACCCACTGCCACAATAATCGCTCACTCCTCCCACCTCCTCCTCCTCACTCCTCCACATCCCACCGTCTGCATCCCACGCTTGGCGCTGTCCTGTTGGCTTTTCCCCATCCTCTGCTCACTGGGGTGTTCCTGCAGAAGGGATGGGGAGAGGGGCAGGGTCTGGAAGATGGCACCATCCCATTCCTGCACCTCCTCATCTTTTCAACCAGCATGGCGCAAAAGCTACAGAGCAATAAGGGGACAGCAGAGGATGTAGGGTCAGAGGCTCAGGGCAGACTCTCACACACTTCTCACTCAATGTTTTCAGGGCAGGAAGGGCATAGGGCTGGGAAGGGTGTTGCATGTGTTTTGTCTCTGCTCCTCTGTCTCCTTTCTGACTAACCCCAGCTGTGCAGTTGTGGTGGGTTTGTGGGGACCGGGTTTGTGTGACCGGCTCTGGTGACGACCCCCGGTGCAATGGAGCAGCTGGTCAACTGGGAAACCCATAGAAAAGATGGTAACCTCTCCACCCTCCTGAAATAACCTTCTGTAGGCTGACCACAGAGGGATGCTTTAGGGCTGGCAATCAGCCCGTGCCCTGGTCCCACTCGGCAATGCTGGTGCCCTTTGCAGATCAGGCTGCTTCCCCCACACTCCTGCTGTCTGTCCACTGATGTTTGAGTCCTGTTTCATGGGATGCAGTGACCGGAGTGTGGGAATGTTCCTGGGGCATTTGGCAACTCAGAAATGGCCCCGTTGTTCCTTGGGCCCAGCAGGCCCTTGGCAGAGGGACAGTGACTCATTTTGGGGGATGAGTCACTCGCAGAGGTGACAGAACAGCCTGGCAGGGGATGTGGTCCAGAAGCAGCATTTCTTGTCCAGTGGAAGTCAAGGAGGAAGTTTGAAGCTCAAGCTTTCAGGCTTCACTAGTTTCACCAGGGGTGATGCAGGAACTGTTCCTCTCCACTGCGACACCACTGTCCCTGGCCCTGGGAGAACCCCATAGTTTGTCTGCCAGCATTGGAAAGGAACCATTCTGGGGGAAATCAGATTTGGGGAAATAAGCCACCTGCTAAAGGCCAGGTTTCCCAGTGACTTGGCTGCTCCAGACTAAGGCTGCCCTGAGGATGTGGCCTCAGGTGGGGGGTTTGCCTTTCCTACCACCCACCGCCTCCTGGCATCCCTGCTGCAAGTTGGGATGCTCAAATGCTGATGGTGATGCTGAAGGTGAATGCTCGGGAGGGTTAGTGAGCTGGGATGTTGGCAGGGCTGGTGAAATGCAGCACTGGGGAGATGAGGCAGATCTGTGGGGTGGGAGGGGTCAGGAGGTGCAACCATGCCCCATTAATCCCAGCCATCCTGCACTGCTGGTGCAGCCATAGCCAATTGCCATGCATACATAGGCAGCTCCCACTGGTATGTATGTATGGGCATGGGGGTGCAGAGCTTCCATCTGCATTGGCTTCCCTTGGGGAATGAGCTCTGTACAAACATGGTCACCTGCCTGTCAAGCTGTTCTGTGGGTAGCGGGTGTATTGGCAGTCCTAGAGCAATGGGGTGTGCTGGAACAGCCCAGCCTCAGCTCATCCAAGTGTAGGGATGGGCGGAGGGGTTGTTTGGATGGGAGAGCTGGGGTGGGGGAATGGGATGATGATGGAGGTTTCATGCCTATGGTGGGACGAGGTTGAGACATGTTGGGAAATGCCCCCCTTCTGTGTCCTGCCATTATCCAGATAGGGCAGGCTGCTTGTGCCCGTGCTGTCCGTTGTGGGTCCTCAAGTGGTGATGCTGCTTCAAACTTGGGCATCCCCTCTTCCTGGCAGCCCTGAGTGCAGCCAGTGGGTGGGATGGGGCTTACCTCCTGGGCAGTGCCAGCTCCAGCTTTTCTGAAGCTTCTCCTCCTGTCCTGCCCTTAACGCTGTTGTTTCCCCCCACCCTGGTGCTGACAGTGCGCTCTCCACCCGGCCTGGCCAAGACCCCACTCTCAGCGCTGGGGCTGAAACCCCATAACCCAGCCGACATCCTGCTGCACCCAGTGGGAGGTGAGTGCAGGGAGGGGACTGCGGGTGGCTTTCCTTGGGGGACATCTGTGAGGACACCTCTTGGGTGGAGGCTCCCTTGGCAGGAGAAGGCAATTCTTCCTCCCTGCTTTGGCCAGGCCATTGTGGGGACCTTCTCATAGGGATATGGTGATACAGGGTTCTGGACATCATCTCTGGAATGGCCATGCTACATCTCTGGCTGGACGCTGGAGATGTATGGGGTCGGGAAGTTATGGGGCTCTTTCTGCCTTCTGTATGCTCCTGTCACAAAGCAGTGCTGCTTAACTCAGATTTCTCTCTCTCTCTGTCTCACTCCTCCGTTCTTCCACCTCTGCCCTGCTCCCATCACTCCCCTCCATCTCTCAGAGCTAGAAGGGGAGGCGGGAGCTGACTCTGAAGAAGGTAAGAAAGGCGTTTCTTTCCCTGGCTCTCTTCCCTGTGGGTGCCCATCACTCAGAGCACTGAGGATGCCTTGGTCTGGCCCTGGGATGCTCAGTGCCTGGGTGCCCCCCAACGATGGTGAGGCTCTGGGGTGGCAAATGGCCTCGGGGACAGAGCGCCTTGCATTACCCAGGTGCCGTCTGCAGTTGTTGGGTGGTTTTACTTTCTTCTTTAATGAAACTTTGGGCCCTCGGGGCCAGGATAGGGAACTATTTGTTCCAGATCCTTCCCAGGGAGGGGACGGCTCCTCTCGGCATGTTTGCTGCACTTCCTGTGGCTCTGTCAGCAATTCTCCCTGGGAGTTCCTCAAAATGCAAATAACTCCAACCTGCACGTTGTGTAACGCTGGAGAAAGTGTTTGCTTCAGGAAAACAACACAAATATTCCAGTCTCAGGGCTGATTTTTCTGTGATAGCTTCTTGGATACACCAGAGGAAGAAAAGCTGGGATAAATCCCAGCTTTTTCCTCCTATATTGTGTCTCCCAGTCCTCTCCTTCCCACTCTCCAAAGCTCTGCTTTTCCACTCTTTGGTTCTCAACCCACTTTGTGTGTTGGTGGCTAGCCCAGAGCATGAGTGTCCTTGTGGTGGCTGGGCAAGTGGCCAATGCCAATCTCTTGCCCTGCTTCTGTCCTGCAACCTCTTGGATAATGTGGTGGCTTGGGCGGGCTGAATCTGGTGTTTTGGCTTCAGGGAAGTGATGGGAAATGTGGAGATGACAGTATGGGGACACGGGGACAACCAGCAAGATGGGAAGGCTTGCATGGTGGCACCACTCTGGGCTGGTTGGGAAAGGAGATGTAATTTTGGGTGCTAAAAGAATAGCATAGTTCACCCCACTGTACTGTGGCTTGGATGGGAGAGGTTGGACATGGTTTGGGGAGGATGCAGGCCCCACCAGCAGCTCCCCTGAGCCCAGGACATCCTCAGCACCCTGCTCCATGGGGTTTCCATCCAGCTGGGACCAGGGGGCTGCGCTCAGCCCCTCCCCATCCCCTGGATGGGCAGTTCTGGAGCATGGGGCTGCCTGCGCCCTCTGGGAGGGCTTTAGGACAGGCTTTAGGCACAGGGCTGGGTATTTCACAGCCCTGATCAGGGATCCCAAATCAGTGCCTGCCCCCGAGGTGACTCATGGCTTCTCTGTTCCCCTGCTGTCTTCCCATCTCTGCAGCCTCTTCCGAGAAGACACCAGGAAGCAAGATCTGAGTTTTCAACCTAGAAAAAAAAAATCCTGCCCCAAACTTCTCTTTTTCTTCCCCCCTCCCCCCTTTTTCTATACTGAACCAAACAACTCCAACACGTGCCCATGGTGTCACATGTCACCGTGGCACGTATACGTGCGCACACGTGGGCTCTCCTCCCCACTGTCCTTGTCCCCGAGCCCTGTTCCTGCCTCCCTGCAGCCTCCACGTTTGCAGGAGGGATTGATATTTTTGCAGCCGTTTGCTCTTAACCTCTTGCAGGCTGACTCATATGTACTGTCTGGCTAATTTTAGGCTGGGGTGGGGAGACGGGTGGGAGATGTGAGTAGCTGCAAAATTAATTTAATTACCCAAGCAGCGCTGTGTTTCTTGCAGCTGCCCCGGCCGTCTCCTTGAGCACTGCCTTGTCCCTGTCACTCTGACCGCCTGTCCCGCTGGGTGCTCAGCCCAAGCTGACGTCTTTGGTCTGGTTTCAGCTCTTTCCTGGGCTGGGCAGGGAGATGAGCCCCGCAGCATGGATTCCTCCTGCGGGCAGATGGGATACTGGCGCAGGGACATGGGGAGGATCAGGGGAACCTGTGACTGTCTTTTTCCTTGCAGTCCCAAGCACAGAGCTATGCATTGGCCTCACTGTCTGTCTTGCCTGTGGGAGTAGCCAGAGCCTGGCTGTTATGACTAATAATAATAATAATAATGTTTGTAATGCTAATTAGTGCTGTGGAGTTGCCTTGGGCATGGCCAGCCTGGAGCCGGCCTGGAGCTGGGGACCTGCAAGGATGCCCACCCCAAAGCTCCTGGCACAGGACGGCTCAATGTCTCCAAAGGAAAACTGCTTTTATTGGGAGTGCTCATGGGCTCCAGTTTCAAGCAGGGATGGGGGAAAATGTTGGATGCTTCAGTGGAAATAGCTGAGGCAGCTCTCTGTTCCCAGATGCTGGAGGTGCTGGGGGAGGTGGGCTGCGCAGGGCAGCACCTCAGTCCCGGTGTGAGTCAGCGCGGGCTGTGCCGTGCTATGCTGTTGGCTCTATTTTTAGGGGCTGAGGATGAGCGTGGAGCACGACGTGTGCCCTGTGGCATCCCAGCCTGGGAGGGACGCTGATTCAGAGCCTGGCGGAGGGGCCGTGGCCTGGCACTGAGCGAGGATGGGTTGCACCACATGGCTCCGTGTGCTGTGTCTCCTTGGGGATGGGACTGGGCACGGCGCTCCTGCCGAGGAGGAATGCTAAGGCCCAGATGAGCCCCATGTTTTTGCACAGCCCGTGGGGGGCTGGAGGAGCTCAGCTCAAGCACCTTCTCTGTCTAATGGGGATACAGGAAAGGGCATTCCTGTGTCAGCTGATCCCTTTCCCCTTTTATTTCTCTGCAGAGCCCAGGAGCTATGTTGAGTCGGTGGCCAGGACGGCCACGACTGGCAGGGCAGGGAACCTGCCAGCCACCCAGCCTGCGGGCCTGGAGGTGCCTGCCAGGAACGGTGCCTTCAGCAACTCCTTCACTGTGCCCAGCCCCGTCTCTACCAGCAGCCCCATCCACAGCATGGACGGGTGAGTCTGGGGGTGTGGGTCCGCAGGAGGCATGGGGTCAGTGCTAACCCCCTAACCCTGGGTGGGAGCTTTGCTCCCTTGTAGTGTGATGGTGCCGTCCGTCCCTGTCCCCTACACCCTGCCCATTGGAGAGGGTGGCAGAGAGGAACGAACCAGGCGTTTTGCTGGGAGAGGAACTGGCAAAAGGCTCCGTCTCCTATATTTTAATGGAGAACTGATGTGTGTGGGAATGGAAGCTGCCTCCAGTTGCTTCCTGCAGCTGGCAGGACTTATCCCACTGCTGCTATCGAGCAGCTCGCTGGTGCCATGCCTCGGTTTTCCTGTGCATGCTTGGAGGAGGGGCCCAGCCAGCAGCAGGAGTGCAGTGGAGCTGAATCCTCTTCTCCCAATCTCTCCTCAGCGCCTCGCTCCGCAGCTACCCGTCGGAGGGCAGCCCCCATGGCACGGTTACACCTCCCCATGCTGTGGCGGAGCCAGCTTACCGCTCGCCCATCGTCTCGCAGACGCCCTCTGCTCACAGCAGCTATCAAACCTCGTCTCCATCATCCTTCCAAGCAGGAACGCTGGGCTCTCCCTATGCCAGCCCTGACTACCCCGATGGCCGAGCCGGCTTCCAGCCGGACCCCCAGGCTCGCCAGCAGCCACAGGTCAGCGTGGTGGGTGTCCACGCACTGCCAGGGAGCCCCCGCACCCTGCACCGGACTGTGGCTACCAACACGCCGCCCAGCCCTGGCTTTGGGCGAAGAGCTGCCAACCCCGCTGCCGCTGGCACACCTGGCAGCCCTGGGCTGGGCCGGCATGCCGTGTCCCCCCATGTGCCACCGGGGAGCCCCAGCCTCGCCCGGCATCAGATGGCAGCCGTGCCTCCCGGCAGCCCCGTGTATGGCTATTCCAGCCCGGAGGAGAGGCGCCCGACGCTGTCCCGGCAGAGCAGTGCGTCTGGCTACCAGCCTCCCTCCACGCCGTCCTTCCCCGTCTCACCGGCGTACTATCCTGGCACCAGCACGCCGCATTCCTCCTCCCCGGACTCCGCCGCCTACCGCCAGGGCAGCCCCACTCCGCAGCCTGCACTGCCTGAGAAGAGGCGGATGTCAGCTGGCGAGCGCTCTAACAGCCTGCCCAACTACGCCACGGTCAACGGCAAGGCCTCCTCGCCCCTCTCCAGCGGCATGTCCAGCCCCAGCAGCGGCAGCGCCGTGGCTTTCTCCCACACCCTGCCGGATTTCTCCAAGTTTTCCATGCCAGGTAAGGGATGCTGTCTCCTCCATCCCTCTGCAGCTGCCTGCTGTCCCATGGCCCTTTCTCATCACCATCCCACGGGGTTATGTCCTGATGTACTCCTGCCCAGCTGCAAACTTGCAGCACCGCTGAGGCTTGGACCGTTTCCCGATCTTTTGCTTTTCAAAAACGGTGAATCCAAACAGGAAAAATACCGACTCGGCATCGGGAGCACGCCATCATGCTGGTGTAAACAGCTTGGGGATTTGTGTATGGGGAAGATCAAAGCGCCTGCAGGCAGCTTGCATCCGCCTGGCTTCTCTCTGTCATGGGGACGTGCCGACCTCCCGGCCCCATTCCTGGTGTTTGCGCCCCAGGGAGCTCCCAGTGCTGTGCTCTGGGCCCCCTCCTTGTTTCCGAAGGGGTGCTGTGCCCTGCGTGTCACCACGCCCGTATCGCCATCCCCTGCTCCCGTTACAAGCCGCCACCGTGACGCCGAGATCGGGCTGATAGGAGTAGGGAAATAAAGCTCTGGGGCAGTGGTGGCTCCAGCTGCTGCTCTGGTTTGGCTGCCAAGCAGGTGGCCCTTTGTGGGCCCACTGGTGCCTGCACTGGCCCCATGACCATAGTGGCCAGGAGCCACCGTGGGAAACGGGGACCTCTCAGCACTGGCATAGCAGTGAGCACGATGGGAAGCGTGTGAGCCTCTCCGGCCAGATCACAAAGGGCTCTTCCCAGGCCCCACAGTGAGCTTTAAATAGAGTAATAGAATAATTAAGTTTGGAGAAGACCACTAAGATCATCTAGTCCAACCATCAACTCATCCCCACCATGTCCACTAGCTGCGTCCTTCAGTGCCGCATCTCTGGTTCTTGAACACCTCCAGGGATGGTAACTGCACCACCTCCGTAGGCAGCCAGTGACAATGCATTACCATTCATTCTGAGAAGAGCCCAGGGGCCCCGTGAGCTGCCAGTGAAGATCAGACTGGGGTTAAGGTGACATGCTTGGGCTGTAAGGAGGTGAAGGTACCCATACTCCTAAAGATCCACCAGGAGGGAGTTGCCAAAAACTCACACAGAGTTTTAGATAGTTTCCTTTGACTTTTTTTCTTCTCCTCTTCCCTTCCTGCAGATATCAGCCCCGAGACTCGTGCTAACGTGAAGTTTGTGCAGGACACTTCCAAGTACTGGTACAAGCCGGACATCTCCCGCGAGCAAGGTGCGTAGTTGGCATGCAGCAAAGGACTCAGTGGAGCAAGCTGGGGTGTGCCTGCTGATGCTGAAGGGCACGCTGCCTTTCACCATGCCAGGTCTGAGCTCTGCTCTTCTCTCCTCCAGCCATCGCGCTGCTGAAGGACAGGGAGCCAGGGGCTTTCATCATCCGGGACAGCCACTCCTTCCGGGGAGCCTATGGCCTTGCCATGAAAGTAGCTTCCCCGCCTCCCACCGTCATGCAGCAGAACAAGAAAGGTATTATGTGTCCTCCTCCGTCCCACGCTGAGATGCTTTGTATTGTTTCTACTGAGCGGGCAGCTGGGGCTACCGAGCCAGACGTGCCCTTGGGTATGCGCTGATGCGGCAGCATCCCTCCCTGCCAGCCTCTGCCATCCCCTAGGGCATGGGGACGTACCAGACGTAGAGGGCTGGGGGACATCTGCCCCTGGGCTTTGGCGTGGTGAAATGGGCACAGCCCACCAGCACCACAGCTTGGGGTGTGCAGAGGATCTGGTTCCAGGAGGGTGGCTGTGGGTGAGCCCATGGGATTGCAGTGGGATGGTGGAAGGAGGAGGAGGGTGAGGGTGGCTCTGGTGTGATAACGTTCGGTCTCTTCTCAGGAGACATCACCAACGAGCTGGTGAGGCACTTCCTCATCGAGACCAGCCCACGGGGTGTGAAACTAAAAGGATGCCCCAATGAGCCTAATTTTGGTGAGCAGCCTGGGTGTGGTTGGGATGTCTTTCCTTTGCTGGAATGTTGGAGCAGAGCAATCAGGTATCTGGAAGAGCTGCCCCTGAGCTTTCTGGAGGACAAGTGATGCTGCTGGGCAGGGTGGAGATGAGTCCCCATGGGCACAGTGGCTTCAGGGAGGGGAAATGCCACGTGTGGTTCTGTCCACCCAGAGTACCAACACCCTGACAAGCTCCTGTGCTGGGCAAATGTGTCCCCAGCCCTGTGCTCACCTTCTCCCTCTCTCTCCAGGCTGCTTGTCGGCTCTGGTCTATCAGCACTCCATCATGCCTCTGGCCCTGCCCTGCAAGCTGGTCATTCCTGATCGAGGTAAGAGCCAGGGCCAGCATCATGGGGTGGCACTGCCCCTTTGCTCCTTGGGGTGGGAGCTCCTCATCCAGCCAGGAACCACGCATGGGCTGTGTTTCCCTAGCAGGACCAGCTGTGGGGATGTGCTCTGTGCCATGAACCATGCCTCATTTGTGTGGTCAGATGTTTCAGAGCCAGGCTGGGCTTTCCCCTTTTATCCCCAGTGCCCCATCAGTACTTGTATCCTGTGCTCAGCACTTGGAAGGGGATAGTGCATCTGCCCCAGCACCTGGTAGGTATCCAGGCAGGGAGCAGCAGCGATGTCCCATCTCTTCTAGATCCCATGGAGGAAAAGAAAGATGCAGTGTCGGCCACCAACTCGGCCACAGACCTTCTCAAACAGGGTGCGGGTGAGTAGAGAGGGGCTGCTACAGGGGGAACGTGGCCCGGAGCAGTGGCTGACCCCACTTCTGCTTTTCCCCTTCAGCCTGCAACGTCCTCTTCATCAATTCAGTGGAGATGGAGTCGCTCACAGGCCCCCAGGCCATCTCCAAAGCCGTGGCAGAGACGCTGGTGGCCGACCCCACACCAACCGCTACGATCGTCCACTTCAAAGTCTCTGCACAGGGCATCACCTTGACTGACAACCAGAGGAAGTAAGAGCTACACTACTACCACCTCCCTGGGTCCCCAAAGTCCAGGCATGCCTGGGACATGTGTGCTACACTGGGAGCATGAAGGACGTCCCTTAGGGATGTGAGCCTGGTCACAGACCTTGGCCCCGACTTGTGGAGCATCCTAGGGACAACTGGGGCAGCTGTGATGGGAAGAGGTGGGGGCTGACTGGCCGTGACGCTCTGTGCCTTGTGTTTCAGATTGTTCTTCCGACGACACTATCCCCTCAACACCGTCACCTTCTGTGATTTGGACCCCCAGGAACGAAAGTAAGTGGTCTAACCCTTGGGGAGCACATTTCCCCTGCCTTTTTCCCTCCCCCAGGCCACCATGCTGCTTGAAGCAGGGTCTTTGCTTTTCTCTGTCCCCCTTGCTCCTGTGGTGTGCAGGAGGCATCATTCCTAACACTCCTTCTCCTTGCAGGTGGACTAAAACTGACGGCAGTGGCCCAGCCAAGTAAGTGTTTGTGTGCTCAGTTCCTCGCAGTTGCTGTTGGGGTGGATCCCACTGGGGTTTGAACATCACCTCCAGGAGCCCCTGGCTGGGGGATGCCCCCTCATGGTGGACCTTGGCTGCCTGAGGGATGGGCTCTTCTCCTTGCTATGGGAACTTTTCACCCAAGCATGAGAGCACAGCTTCAGGAACTGAGCCCAGTTCCGGGGGTTAGTTCCCACTAATTTTAGCTATTGTGTTAGTGAAGGAGTTTTTATTAGGATGTCCAGCTGCTGGGATGTTTCCCCTCTCCAATTAGAAATGCCACAGCCTGGGCCTGTCTCACATTCTGTTCCCCCATATTTATAACTTGAGTTTGCACGTTCTAATTAAAAAAAAAAAAAAAAAAGACATTTTATTTACTGGGGGAGAGTCAGACAGAAATAACCACATGGTCTCATCCAGCTCTGTAGGCAGCAGTGTGTGGGTCTGCGTTCTCAGTGTCCCCGTGTGGCCTTCCCAGTGTTATGGGATCCCTCATGTACTTCAAGGTCCTTGTTTGGGGACAGTCATGGGGTGGGTGGCTGGGACGGTCAGAGCAAAGAGAGTTTGACCAACAGTGTTGGTCTTCAAAGAACCAGCAGCAAGAGAAGGGCTAAGCTGGTCTTCATGTGGGCTCTTTGGGGCATAGGATGTTTCCCTGTGGGCCACGTGAGATGGGTGTTGAAGAGCGGGAGGTTGACATGGCCATACTGGAAGAGAGTGGTGGTGTTCCTTGGGTGAGCAGCGCTGGTAAACCTCACTGAGCCTCTCTCCTTCTCGTCACCTAGGCTCTTTGGCTTCGTGGCCAGGAAGCAAGGGAGCACCACGGACAACGTCTGCCACCTCTTTGCGGAGCTGGACCCGGACCAGCCGGCTGCGGCCATCGTCAACTTTGTCTCCAGGGTCATGCTTGGCTCCGGCCAGAAAAGATGAGCCGGTGCTTGCGGGTGATTCTTGAATTTTGGAGAAGGACTTGGAGCTGATCCGAGAAGGAGCGTGAGGAAGTGCATTGTGGGAGAGGGAAGTGAATCTGGGGGGGGGGAAGGGTTGGAATTGTAGAGGAAAACAGCAAACAAGGACAAAAAAAGCCAAAACAAAAAAAACCCTAAAAACTCGACACAAGCGAAACACACACACTGAGGAATCAAACCACACACCTACGTAACAGAGCCATGAAGTCACGCCAAACAGGGAGAGGATGCGGATGCATGTCCCACCGCAGGGAAGGTGACCAAAGAGAACGTGGAAGCAAGAGGGGTTCCCAGCTTTCGGCATTGCAGTCCTGAGGCCGCACCAAGTGGTGATGTTTGCTCCAGACTGAACGCAGGGTCATCATTTGGAGGGGAAAAAAAAGAGACAAAACAGCAAAAGCCATGGAAGAAGCCTTCATCGGTGAACGCCTGCTGCATGTTTGACACAGCCCACGGAGGATAATGCGCTGCCACAGCGTGGGCTCAGGTCTGCAGGACACTGGAGGAGATGCCGATGGAAACCTCCCCTTGCTGTGCTGCAGCAGAGGGTCTTGCCAGCCCTTGTGCTTTCACCGAAACGTGCTGGCCACCCCACTGGGGCACACGATGGCTTGGTCCCAAACCCTCTTGTCACCTGGGCGCTCGGCTTTGGGCTACCCTCAACAGCTGGCCCAGAGCCCAGCACAGGTGAGACACCACAAGCCCACCCACAGAGGGGCAATGCAGCATCTCTTCCATTCCTGGGCGGCTCCTGTGCTCCATGCCTGGGGGAGGAGGATGCTCCTGGGCTGGTGGAGGAAGGAAGGCACCTCCTCGCCCATCTTGCCCTTTTCCCTCCCGTCACCAGTCCTCTTGGACAGTTTTCTCCTGTGGCCTGTCACACATTCTCTTAGCGAAAAAAAAAAAAAAAGAAAAATGTTGTAATAATAATAATAATAGCAGATGCTTGCACAGGTGGGTTTCCTGTGCGGAGCAGCGGACCCGTGGCCGGCCCTATCTCTCTCTTTGGAGACGTGCAAGCGGTTTTTAAATTGCATGGACGTTCAAGTTGCACGAAAGGTGAATGACTACAAGTAACTCAGGCGCTTTCTCTAATTTTTATTTTTGGAGGCCACGTTAAAAAAAAAAAAAAAGAAGGAAGAAAATTTATTTAGAAAAAAAGAACAGCAAAAGAGGACTAGCAGTTGCTGGGCAGCTTTGGCTCGGTGGGGAGGCCACAGGTCCTCCGAGAGCCACTCTCTGCCTTCCCCATGGTTGAAGGTGTGCACCCCAAATGCACTGCAGGCTTTTCCCTGTGTGTGGGGATTTGCAGGGGCTGAGGGCCTCGTGCCCTTACGGCTGAGCATTGTGATGTTGGGGAGCAGAGGTCCCAGCCCCAGACATGGGTCTGGTGGCGGGGAGCAGCATGCAGGTCCAGCGTGCGGGTTTGGGGCAGGGGCAGAGCTGAATGCTGTGCTGCGGGCACAGACGTGCAGAGGTTGTGTTTTGTGGTTGTTATTTTTGGAGAAGTTTTGGTGCAGAGTGGCCTAGATAGCCTGTTGGGGGCAAACAATTAGACTCCTACTGCTGCAGCCCCACAGAGAGCTCGCCTCCCTCGAACCACCCTTGCCTTGATAGCTATAATATATATAGGAGCTATACTGACAAAATACTGTAAGCTAACAAAATTTTAAGGAGGAAAAAAAAAAAAGGTGAAATTGACACTCCAAAAATATTTATTTTTTTTTTTGCCATATTTTGCTTTCCGCGCATCGATTTCCCCCCACCCCCCCCATTTCTATCCGCCTTCCCCCGCCCTGGGGGCGAACACCTGCACGTCAGAAAGTGAATGGGGGTGCAAGGGAAGCGCTGATGGGGCGTGCGGGTGCCGTGCGGGGGACATGCGTGTGACCGTGTGCGTGTGTGTGTGCGCGAGAGAGCGACGGCGTGGGCGAGGAGGGGCCGGTGTGGCCGGAGGCTGGTGTATGGCGAGCGATGGATGCGTAGCGGGGATTTGGGTGCGAGACTGCGGTGGGATGCGGGGAGGACGGGGGCTTCCCCCCCCCCTCCTGGCTCCCCCTATCCGCATGGATGCGAAGACCTTTTCCTGTTTTTATCTTTTATTTGTTAATGACGTTTCAAAAGCGATTCCCTCCTTCTGCGAAATTCAAGCGAGATGAGAGACGATCTCACCCGTATTCTCCTCACCCTGCCGTTAACTGATTAGAGGAAACACTGTGTTTATAGATATATAAATATATATTTTTTGAAAGTCTCTATTTTTCAGACTTGGTTTTCTCACTGCTAAGAAAGAAAAGAGAAGATAATAATGTAATTTTATTTTAATCTGCTGCCTCGGTGCTTGAGACTCCCCTTCACCTTCCCATCCCATAGGGCAAAGCCGATCGGAGCACCCAGAGGTGCTGGCAGCATCACGCCTGCTTCAGGGCTCCACGCTGATGCTCAAGCTGGAGATTTAGCCTGTATCTGAATGGCGAGCATTAACCATTGTGTAGTTTTTAACATAGAGCTTCCAATGATGTCGGCGGGCGTTTGTCAGCTCCCTTTAAGGCACTTTCCTTCTTTATCTCCTTTTAAAAGTTTCATTGTTGGCTGCAACTCCCCACCAGTTGGGCTGTCGGGGACCCAGCGCCGCATCAGTATCTTTCCTTACACAAGGGATGGAAGAGATCCTTTGGTTTTCCTTTGGCTTTGCCATGCAGTCGCGGTATCGGAGAGCCAAGCTTTGTGCGCGTTCACCCTGTGCGTGTCCCGTTGTAACCACACCGCCGGGCGTTCTCTCTCTCTCTCACACACACCAACACATCCCTCCTTCCTGCACAAAGAACTGCATATATTCTTGCCAAAGATATCCTTAAAAACGCACTTTTCCCCACATATATATATATATATATATTTTTTTTGCGTGTGTACATTCGTCATATGTCACTTTGTTGTGTTGATTTGTTCTTTGGAGAACCCTTCCCATTCCCACCCCTCCTCCCTTTGCTGTCAGTGTTGCTGCCTTACAGGAAGGCTCCTGGGGGGCTCCTGGAAATTATTTTGGGGGTTCGGCTGTGTCGCTGTCTGCTGGAGGGATGCACCCTTTGTGCAATGAGCGGTTCCTTCCCATGGGATGTAACCAACCGAATGAAGCCAGGTTTTGGTTGCTGTGGATGCAACGTATGCTGATCAAACCAAGCATGGAAAATCATAAGAGCCGTGGAATTGTTGGAGTTGGAAGGGTCTGGTGGGGAGAAAACCCAGCCCCAGCCCCTCCTGGAGATTGATGCTGTGGGAAGGGGTGCCAGGAGCAGAGCCAGGCTTTGTCCCAGCCTCCAGGAAACACCTGGATGTGGCCATAGCCTCCGGGCATTGATTTTTTAGCAGTGAAACAGCCAAACCGGAGCACACCCTGCCCAGCAGGTCGGGCAGGTACGGAGCTGGCCGCCCCAAAAACCCAGACGGCATCATCGGCAAATGGAACCCTTCCCGTTGGAGCAGGCAGGGAGATCAGACAGCAAAGGAGCCCGCAGGGGCTTGTTTGATTCCGTTCGTTTGTTTTGCAAATTGTGAGGTTGGTTTGGGGTTACTATTTTTTTTTTTCTTTTCCTTAAAAAGGAGGAAAAAAAAAAAAGGAAGCAACCCAACATTTCTGTTGGCAGATCCAGTGCCGCCGTGTTTTGCGTGGTTTTTTTTCTTTCTTTTTCCTGTTGTCTTTGTTACTTTGGGAACGTTACAGATTTATTTGCTAATCAGTGTTAATGAACAGTTTAAAACTTTCGGACTTGCCCCTTTCTGTGTATTTATATAGATGGAAAAAAAAAAAATGTTATATTTTGTATCTTTGTGCCCATGGTGTTGTCGCGCGTGTAAAGATGACTTCGGTCGCACCATGTCCGCGTGTGAATGTGACTCCGCTTTCGTCTTCCCCTTTGTACAGACGTCTGATTCTCTGCAGTTCATTGTATGGCTTTATAAAGTGGTAAAAACAAAAAATCAGTTATATAAAATATACTGTTGCTTGGAATGCCAGCTTGGTGTCCGGATTGCTGGGAATGGATCTCGGATTCTAAGGGGCCACAGGAATAAATGCTCTTGTTCTTTTTGCATGGGGGAGAAAAGGGCGGAAAAAAAAAAAAGCCCAACAACAACCCTGGGGGTGCTGTGTTTTCTACAGCTGTGCCCCCCCTGACCCTCAAAGGTGGGCTGGGGAAGGCGTAACCGCAGCGCTGCTCACCAGATGTGGGTTAACTGGGGAATGTTGGGGCTGCCGCGTGGCTCCAGCTCTGTTCTGGTCTTTGTTAGCCAAGGGGGATCCCTCCATGCTGGGGCTCCCTTTGAGCAGTGGGGGCTCTTTGCATCCTGTTGTCCCTGACACTGAAGGGGGTGATGAATAATGTCCCCCTCCATCCCAATGTTGCGATTAGGGCTGAGCTCTGTGCCCCTCAAGCGCCATTCACTGCCCCTTTAGGGACCATCCTGCTCCCCTACTCCAGGCAAAACAAAGCGATGCCTCCCCCCCGCCCCCCAAAGTCGCATCCCTGCCTTTTCCCGTGCTCACAGAGCGATTCCCAGCATCCCTCAGAGCTCCCAGCTCTCTGCTCTGCTCCTTCCCCTCCTCGCTGAGTTGGTGGCCAAGCCCCGGCCCCCGGGATGGATTGAGTTTAATTAGACAAGAAATATCAGCCAGAGCAGCGGCAGTTTCTCTGGCGCCAGCACTGCTGCGGCTCAGAGGCTCTGAGCTTCTCCTGGGAGCCGGCAACACTAAAAATACCTCCTGCCTTCCTCCGAAATAGCTGCGGGGCGAGGAGCGGATGGAGGGGGCTGCTCAGAGGACCCCGTGCCGAGGGGTCTGTGCAGAGGTGGAGGAGTAAATCAAGTAAAGGGGAGGAAAGGGGATGGGTTATGGGAACCCCAAAACCAGCAGTAGGGATGTAGGTGGGTGCGATGTGCACCAGGGGATGAGCGTGGCTTGCTGTGAGCCAGTAACGCCATGCCTTCCCGCTCCCTCTCTGCTTTTTTTTTTTTTCTTTCTTTTTTTTTTTTTTCTGCAGTTAATTCCCCATTTCCTTTCCAAAATTCCTCGGGAGCTTCTGGTTTGTGTTTTTCCTCAACATGTTCTTATCTGCCGCCTGCGCTCCCTCGCTGGGTTGCACAGTGCAGGCGTTTTGGGGCTCCTCCTCTGCAGGTTGCCCCTGTCCCCACGCCAGGCTGGTGACCCTGCTGTCACCATCACCAGGTGCCACCAAATCCACACCAGGAGCCTCCATTGCCTCCCCCCTGCCCATCAAGCCCCTTTCCTCGGGTTCCTGAAGCTGAGATGTTTTTTTCCCTCATTTCAGCTCCTGCTCAGTTGGCTTGGGATCACCCAGGAGCGTTTCGGGGGGGCGGGGGGGGGTTCTCACTCCTCTGCCACCTACCTGAAGAAGGCAGGGGTGGGGACACTGAGGTAAAACCAGGTGCTGCTGGTGGGGAGGGGGCAGTTTCCTCTTCTTTCTCATTTACCCTCTTCCAGAGTTGCTCGCAGTGCTGGGACCCCTCAGCGGTGTTCCCATGGGGACAGAAGACGTGACCCAGCCCAGCCTTTCATGGGCATCATTTATGGGCCAGCATCTCTAGGGTGGAATGGGTGTAAACTATCCCACATGGGCAACACACGCAGCACCAAAGTTCATCCATGTGGATGATGCCAAATCCAAGTGGACAAACCCATGTCCCTGGAGTCACTCAATGTCCGGCTGGAGGGGCTCTAAGCACCTGGTAGTGCAGTAGGTGTCCCTGCTCATTGCAGGGGAGTTGGACTAGACGGCCTTTAAGGGCATCTTCCAAATCCAGTGATTCTATGGTTCTATGACTCTAAGCCCGTTATAGAGCTGCTGGTGACAAAAAAACATCCCAGAAATGGCTCTAGGGGCATCATCACCATCTTAGGGAGGTGTCACTGCTTGGAAGTGGACGTAGATGTGGTCTGTAGTGCAGCAGTGACCCATTCTCCACGGCCACAGAGGACAGAAAATGGCTACAAAAGGGATCGAGGTTAACTATTGAAGAAAGAGGGATCGTACGGCGCCCCGCGATCGCTCATCTGGAGAGGGAGTGGAACTGGAACCTCGGACGGGTCCGAGGAAGGGGAGCAGACGGGCTGAGCCACTCCCCGTCGGAGCAGGGCGGCTGCGGGAGGTCCCTGGGAGCCGAGGGTGGGCGTAGGGCCGGGCTGTCCGCTGCCTTGTGAGGTTCTGGCTCCATCTACAGGGAGGTGCCTCCAAGAGGTGGCTGGAGGCCTTGGGCTGACGCATGCCCAAAACGGGCTTGGCAGGAGCTGACGTCTGCTCCCCTGCGTGCAGCTTCTCCTGGAGCTTCTCTCCTGCTGCCCTCCTCTGAATTGTGCTCCCGTTCTTCTGCACTGGGGCAGATAGATATGTAAGTTGCTGCATCAAGGGGCTTGGAGCCTGCAGGACCAGGGTGCAAGCTGGAGCTGGTTGCAGGGCACTTCAGCGCTGCTGGCCCCAGGCTGTGGGCTCTTCACCGCCTCTGCCAAACCTCACCCAGGGGCACGGTGCCTCTGCTATACAGCCTCAGCTCCCACAAGACCAGTGCTCCCAGAGGAGGACTGTGGTTAGTGCAAACATGAGGTCCTGGGCACGCATTCAGGGCTGAAGCCTGGAGGATCTCCCAGGGGGTGCAGCCTGGGGCAGGTGGTCAAAGTAATATCAGGGCAGGTGTCTCATCAAGGCAGCCTCATTCACATACTCAGGTGTGATAAAGCAGCACGAGGCACCTTTGTTCTCCCTAGTTAGGAGAGGCTCAACTATATTGCTGTCCTTCCTTGGATGCTCTACCTGCCAGCAATTGTAGGTGGGCGTGAAGTGGTAACAAGTCCAGCCTGATCCACTTTGCCTAATAAAAGCAGTATTTAGTGAAGGGATGGGCAGAGGGGCTATGAACAAGCCCCTCTGCCCTAGCCCAGGATGAGGAGTTCTTTTAATGCTTCTGCTGCTCCTTCTTTTTATATCTCATTTGTGCTCTGCCTCCTGTCTGCATTGAGCTGCAGTGCTGATAGCCTCCAGTTGGATGCACCCTTGTAGTGGGATAAGCAAAGGGGATCAAACACTTCCTCCTTGCAGCCCCCTGCTCCTAGGGAGATGTGCACCTCCCTGGCTCTCACTGCATGTTTGCACTGCTCTGTTGCTCTGAGGGCAGTTGGATCCTGCAGAAAATTCTCAGCTGATGACAGGTAAGACAGTGTTTATCTCCAAAACTGGGCTCATCCTTTTGGACATGGGGCTCCCTCCTTCTATATCTCTGCTAGCCAAGCTGAAGAGACAGAGGGATGCATCTGTTCTGGTGAGTCTGGGGCAGCTGTGTGTCTGTGGTGGCAGACTTCTGTCCCTGGTGGTAGGGGTTCTGCTCTGAATTTTCCTCCAAGTTAGGAAGTTTGTAGTTACATATGGAGCCTGTAACAGTGCCAGGCAGCTTGGATGGTCCCCAGAGAGGGATGTGAAAAGCACACACAGGTATGCTTGCATGCATCTGTATTCAGTACAGTGCAGAAATGCCCCTCTGGTCTCTTTTCTCCCATCCCTGTTAACTCCATGCTTCAGCACTACCACTCCTTATTCCCCCCTTCATTCTGCAAGAAAGAAAAACAGATGGAGAGGAATGCAATATTTGCAAGCTCATTGTTTCCAGCCTCCATCAACTGGATAAAACAAGCCACCAGCGAGCAGCTTCTCGTGACTGTGCACAGAGCCCTTGCCAGAAGAACAGGGCTGTAATGAAAGCCATATGCAGGAAGGAGCAGGAATTCAGCAGTGCCCTCGGCAGAGCTCTGTTGGGATGTGCTGCAGCCACCTGGGAGAGCCACAGAGAAGGGCAATTTGTGGTTGGATGTCTTGCCAACACTGGGGCAATCTGGAAGGGCTTTAGCTCATGTGAGCTCCTTCTCTGGGCTGAGATTTTGCAGTGCACTGCTTTGGCAGGGGCAAAAAGAAGGAGGATAAGCTTGCATGGGGTGGGAACAAATGGTTGTGGTGACTCAGAGTATGGTCTTTGTAGTCTCTTCCCTATGAGACAGCTTGGATTGATCCACTTGAGATACTGGCATCACCTTTGGACTTTGTCTGGTCCCTCTAGGATTTTACTGTGGGATTTGGATGACCCCTGGGAGGCGGCTCTGTGAATTGCATGCATGGAACGGCTTCCAGAGTGCCACGGGCTTGCCTGTCTCTCACTTGTCATGAGTGTTCAAACCCTATGGCCATGATCACCTCACCTGAAACCTCTCCTTCAACTGATACTACAAAGTCAGGTTAACTCCCTCCAGCTTTGCTTTGTGCTCCTCATTTCCCCAATGGATCCCTTGTACTCACTCGGGGGGAGGTAAAAAGGAGGTCTGTGCCCACAGCTTGGCCAACACTGTGTTCTGAAGACCTCTTCAAGCATACCCACAGCTTTTATTTGTGGCACCTTGGGAACCTCACTCCTCAGTGCTGGTGCTCAGGGCCCACCCCTCCCCAGTGGGGAGAGGCTGTTGGTGGGGGGCAGCGATCCCCTGGGAGCACCGGAAAGGTTTGTAGGACGTGCCTGGGATGCTTGGGATGTGTGGAGCAGCCAAGATGACATTCTGGCACTGTGCCCCTTGATAAGATGTGAGGAGAAGAAGAAACTCGTGCCAAGGTCCTATTTTAAAGCAGCCCCCCTTGAGCCCTTTGATATGGATAGTGCTGGGGATAGTGTTTCTAGTGCATCTTCGTAGCTCACACTCCCATGGGAGAGAAATCCCAGCCTTGCTCAGGAAGGTTGCTGTCTGCTTCGGCTGCTGGGCTGCAGGCAATGGCTGTCCTTCATCCCTGAGGGCCCTGGCCTCAGCCATCCTGTGCACTCCAACATGGAGAAAGTGCTAGATGATCTTCATGGTCTTTTCTAATCTATCATTGATACTATGACTTTGAGCTTCCACAGGGCCCTGGTACGTGTCCCTCTTCCTCTTCACACTGCTGGGATATATTGAGCCTTTCCCTCTGTATACACCTCAGAAACTGCTGTGCAAAGGGAAGGAGAATGACCATGTAGAGCATGGGGCATGAACCAAGGACACTCACCACCAGATCTCCAAGCTCAGAAACCTGCTGTCTCATCTCTGCTCTCTCCTTCATTTGAACCAACTGCCATCTCAGAGCCACTGGTCTTTGGGTACTGCAAGGTGGAGATGCAGAAGGGTTTGGTAATGCTAATAATGCCCAAGGAACACTGGAGATCTGAGCTCTTGGGGCAGCTTCCTTCTTGCCCCCTATATTGCTGTCCCACCCATTTCCTCTTTTTTTTTTTTTTTGTATCTCTAGATGATCAGCACCAGTTTCTCTGTTTTGTCTCCCCGTCACATTTCATAGACTAAGGTTGGAAAAGAATTCTACATTCATCCAGTCCAACCATCAATCCATCACCACCATGCCCACTAGCCATGTCCGTTAGTGCCACAAACTTCTCCAGCTGTGTGGGCCCTTTAATTACTCAGGAAAGAAAACTCTGCACTTATAAGATGCTCAGCTCTGGACCTCGGCCTCCTCCCAGCCTAGATGCTGTTTGCATTGTGGGCTCATACCACTAGAGGTCGGCCGGTCCCTACCGATGGGACCGCCGGAAGCAGGAGGAGGGAGCAGCAGGGCAAAAGGACTTGGCTGATGGAGCCTTGTGTGTGTGGATGTGAAGGATACTTCCTCTCCTATTGACATTTCTCCCGGCCCCAGGCCAGCTTTCCAGACTTGGTGCTGCTCCTCATATAGATCGGCGTATTTGACACGCAAGAAGAAAGGCAGGTTTTTAAGGGCAAGGGAGTGCTGGGACAGCCAGAGTGCCGGCTTTTCCAGGAAAATAATGGAGGAAAAAAAAAAAAGGATTCACACAGTCAGCCAGTGCACACAGAGCTCTGGCAGCAATGTCATTGGAAAGGTGAAGAGTTATCCTCAGCCTCACAGACAGGAGCTTGGTGCTGGTTGCACTCTTCCTGCTGCTTGGTGATCTGCAGGAACTGGTGACTTCTTGTCATGGCCTCAAGACCTTGCACTGAGTATGAAAGCCTTTATCACCACCGGGTCTGAGTCCCATACACTGTCAGTGCAATTAGCATTAGAGGGGTGGTCAGGGAGGTTAATGAAGATCCAGCTCCTGCTTTGCTCATTTCTGTCCATCTACAGAGAAAGGGAAGATGTTGGCTTGGCATAGCTTGCGGCTGTGCTGAGTGCTCTGTACTGGTGGTGAGGGCATGAGAGATGGCACATTGCAATTAAATAGCAAGTATTAGTCCAGCAAAATTGTGAACTGAAGGTGACGAGTTGGTTGTGAGCGTTGTATTAATGGGATAAAGAAGGACAAGACCTTTAGTACACCAGATGCTGTCCCCAGAACCATCCTCCATGCAGCCTTTCTGTCTGGTTGTCCTGTGCTCTCCTTTGTAGGTCCTGTATTCCCATAAGAGGTGAGACAGGCCCAACACAGCTGTGTTGCTTTATAAGACCCCAAGATTAATTTGTGTTGAGGCTCCAGCACAGGTGGCTTCTTGGGCCAGGACCCAGCCACCTTCCACCATGGCTGGAGATGGGTTACAGGCCACTCCATAGGCAACCCCAGCACCATGTGAGTCTTTCTCAATGGTTTTTGAGGTTCAAGGACCCTCTCCTCTATCTGGAACATGACTTCCAAATGTCTGCTCACAGCTGGACTCAGCTGAGAGAAGTCTGCTTTTACTTTTATTTCTTTACAGTATGCTTGTGTGCTTGCACATCCGAGGTTCTATCTATTACAGTCTTTGGTTTCTTGGCTGCCATGCAGGATGCTGCACACTTGCACTGTCCACAAACCATGCTTCAGTGAAGAGCCCATGGGATGACTTTCACCTGATTCTCTGGTCTCAGGGAGTTATTGGAAGGGCGGTGTAGTTTCTTCATTTACCTGTCCAAGCTTTAGGTCACTGTGGGAGCAAATCGCTCAGAGGATGTGTCTCAGTCCCCTGGGCAGCAGCCAGCCCTGATTCCATCCAGATGCTCTCCAAATGGCTTTCAGCTGTCTCTCCTCGAGGAGAACAGCTTGGTACCTAACACCCAGCTCAGTGCGTGGCTCAGACAGGCTGCTCCCCGCCAGTGCTTCCAAGAACTCTGCGATCCAGCAGCTTCCTCTGGTCGCCAGGCATTAGGCCCTGCCAAATCTTCTCCGAGGAGACGGTGATGACAGAGTTTGCTTTACGGAAGGGGAGAAGCAAGCCTACCTCTGAGCCCAGACCCGGCCAGCTGTGGAGAAGTGGGTGAATGGAGCTACAAAGCTCTGGAAAATCAGAGCTCTGCGCTGGTTGTGGCCATTCCAGCAATGGAGGGAACTCACTGGATGGAATTCAGCCTTCTGCTGCTCCTAACTTCAAAAAGGGCTGAGCTGTAGCTGGTTTGAACTCAATATCTCAGTTCTTCCATTTGTTACCTAGAGGAGGCCAATTTTTGTAATTTTTGGAAACTCATTTTGTGTAATCATAACCCTACGGTACAAGAAAAAATACTTTATATAAATACCGACGTGTTTTGTGACACAAAAACCAGATACAGTATATGGAAAATATAACCTCCTTCCCTCTGGAAATGGCCTGGGATTATCTACTTCTTGTTCTTGTAACTCATTTTCTACATGTCTCTGCTTCAAGGGTGATTTACTGCAAATATCTCTATGTTCCTTTTGCTGTATTGATTCATAAGAAATCCTTTCACAATGAAATCATATTTTCCATGAACAACAACAAAAAAAAAGTCAGATAGAAGATGAAGAATATTATTGTAACAGGAAAATGGTTAGGACAAAGAAAGCTTATAATTTTGTAAACAGAGGTTGGGAGGAGGCTTTTGGGATTGAGTTTCTGGGCAGCGAGTCAGAGGGTTTTTCTTTTCTTATTTTGAAGACTCTACTGGCAATGTCTACAACCCAGAAAGTAATAAATATAAACAAATTTCCCTTCCAACACAGCTCTGATAGCTCAATTAGCAGAATGGAGAATCTGATGAAGGATGTGCCCAAGAACACTGATGGTCTGGGAGAAGTGTTTGAAAGGTCTTGACACCCCTGATGCTTTGCCAGAGAGGATTTAGCTCGATGCTGTCTTCTGCTGCTGAATACTTAAGTGACCAAGGCCAGATGATTTCATGCCACAGATGTGATGGGGTCACCCATTCTGAGGGACAAAGAAATGATGAGGAGAGCACTTTCCAACTAAAACGAAAGTTTGAGAGTTAAAATTCTTCTTCTTTTTTTTTTTTTTCCATTGGAAGATAAGGCAACAATCTCTTTCCCCTCCCATTAGTCACAGTGAGTAACTGGGTGAAGTGGCTGATGGTGGTGGAAAGGAATGACATTTGGCTAAGAAAAGCAGTTCATGGTATTTGCAAACACTTAGCAAAGCAGGTGATTACTGTTGTTTTGCTTGCTGAAACCATTCTTCTCTTTTGGACAGCCTAACATCTTTTAGTGGAACAATCAGAAAAATGTGCAGGAAATTGTGAAATTTTTTTCTGCTATTTTTGTCCAGTTCTACCATTGCCAGTGATGACCAATTTGGTTTCTAAACATTGCCACTCTGCTGGGATAGCTTATAGGGGAGGCATGCGTGGAACGGCTCCTCCCACGGGAACCATTCTGCGTTGCCTGTGAATCCTCAGCTTCAGCGTGTTTTGGCACCAAGGAACGTAGAGAGAGAGAAACTAGCAAGCAACTTCTGGGCAGCTCCGTGCAGCTCACCTGGAACTGATTTTCAGGGGACTCATAGTTATCTGATGTAAATCAACACAGCTCCATCTTTGCTCGGTTGAGTTATTGTCCCAGAGTCTTGTATCTGGGCAGGAAAAAGGTCTGCGTGTCATGGCTGCTGCCCTGCCTCTACCTCCTGAGGCTGTGTCCTCCAGAGCTGTTGCAGGTGCTCACGAGCTCTGAGCCTTTCTTTCAGGTTTCTACCCCAATGGGGAAGGCAGGTATTTGGCTGGGACATTTTACATGTGCACGGGAAAAAAAACCTGCTTGGGCAGGATCAGGGAAATGCCTTTCTGGGGCACATGCCACTTCTAGGTTCAATGCCAGTGACGCTTTTGGAGCTGTGGATCTGGAGCTCCAGCTTTTAAGCTCTGGCTTTGGTTTCACAGCTTTTGTGAGCTGCTTTGGAAAAGCCTCAAACCTTCTTATCCAGGTCCACCACCTCTTTTCCCAGCTGTGAAAATAACCCAGGGTGGGACAGAGAGCTACACCCTCTCCCCTTCCCGTGGGTCTCAGCAGATGTGATGGATGGTGGAAACCAACTCTGTGGAGGTGTCAACGGAATCTGGCTGCAGAAGGAACTCGGTTTATTCTGCCATTCATTGGGCTGTGATTGCTGCCTGACAACTGGCAAAAGCAGCTCATTCCATTCAACCAACAGTGAAACTCTAGATCTTCCTCTGTGCTCTACTTGGAGGTCTTTCCAACCATTTGTTCTCTGGCTGGCCAGAAAGTGTGGCTTCAAACAGGTGATGAGGGTTGGCTCCAGCTCAGACAGATATGGGGACAATGAGTCTTAGATCAGTTTGGCAAGGATGACAAGTCACATTATTCCTTGCCTTTTGCCCTCTTTCCTGCTGATGGTATTTGTTGAGGTCAACTGTTGCTTCTAATATGGATCTCATCATTACCTGCAGGAGGAAATGGCACTTCCATTGTTGACGACTATCAGATTCCTGTGCTATCTTCATCCATCCCAAATCACAGCTGGTACACCTGACTTTGGCCTGAAAATACAGCTACAGTGGGCAATCCAAAAGAGAGCAGGGGAAGATGCATTGGTGTGATCTTCATGGCTTTCCCCCTCCAGCTCCTTTTCCAGTTGTAGTCCCAGTGAAATGTACTAGAGCAGTGAGGCAAAATGCAGAAGATTCTCTCAGTCATCCCGAGCTTCTTGTTTCATCTTTCACTTTGCACATCTGTGGAAATGGTGATGTTTTGCTCTGTGAAGCCAGGCTGCCTAGCCTCCTTTCCAAAGTTGAAGGCTCTGGCTCCAAGTTGATGGTTATCCTTGCCCACTCTCCTGTCATCACTTGTGATCAACACCCAGGACTTCTGAGGGAGAGATAAAAATATCATAATGCATATAATTGAGTAGCACCATAATATAGGTACAGGGAAATCCCGTGATGCTGCATTTTGAGCCCAGGGTAGTGGTTTGGAAAAGGTTTGTCAGCTTTGGATGGCTTTCAGGCTCTGTTCTACTAACAAGAACACTGCTCATGTCAGAAGATGTCTCTTAGTGGAGCTGACAGGCAACATGAGCTCGTGGTCAGAGCACTTCCTCATAATTGCTTTGAGTTTACCCATTACCCTGTTCCGGCCTGAGCCACTCGTGGAACTCCGCATTTCCTGAAGCATCTCTCCAGCTCAGCTGCCTCTAGCTCTAAGAAATGGGGCTGCTCAAGTAGGTGTAAAGCCCAGGTTTGCAGACTGTCCTGCAGCAGGGCTGCCTCCAGCAGGTGCTGCCTGGCCACCACCCTAATGCTCCCGTACTTGTCCCTGTGGTGGCCAAAGCTGCTACAGTCCCTTTGCCTCTATAGGCTTGTCCATGGGAGCTGGTGTCAGGTTTGCAGTGGTGGCAGGGACCTTACTCTTGTCCCACTTGTGCAGATAGGAAAGGAATGTGGAGGGAGAGAAAGCCAACGGGGGAGGAGCTCAGATCTCCAGTGACCCTTGTTTGGGGCCAGCTGGGAAGCTGGTGGCTGGCTGTAAAGACTTGTAGAACTTTGCTTGCTCATCTGAAACAGTTCCCTTCAGTCCACTCTCAGCCCCCCAGCTGTGTTCTCCCCATACTTCCCATGTGCTTGTCTTACTGTCTGCACAGATGTTTCCGGGCATCTGAGCGAGCAGCACGTTCCTGCCTGCAGCATGCGGCCCTGCAGGGTATTGCAAACAGCTGGTTGGGGAGCAGTGCCTGGAGGAGGGATTTCTCTCTGCACAGAGCCACATTTCAAAATGCAGCCCCCAAAGTAGGGTCAGATATGGGGGATTTGCACAGGTGATGGGTGGGAGCCTTTGCGTCCAGCACATAAAGATGCCAATCCTGGATAGCTGTCTCTCCTCATGGGACTGAAACACCAACTAACTGAGATCAAAAGCCCTGCTTCTTCCCCCATTGCCTTCAGTGTCTTTCCCTAGATACTTTCTCTTTTTGCATTCCTTCTTCTGGAGCACAGTTTCTGCCCTTCAGCCTTACCTATTGGCCATTGCAGCAAGTGTTGCATCATTAATTATTAACAAACATGTTGACATCTGCCAAATTTCCTTCTGGATACCTGCATTAATTCAGGCCTGACTTTGACTCTAGGCAAAAACTGCTGATCACCTACAGGGAGCCCTGAAAACCTCACATGGAAGGAGGAGGCCCTTACAAGAAGAGATAGGATGAGAGGGAATGGCCTCAAGTTGTGCCAGGGGAGGTTCAGGTTGGATACTGGGAAAAACTTTGTCTCAGAAAGAGTGGTGAGGGATGGAAACAGGCTGCCCAGGAAAGTGGTGGGGTCACCATCCCTCAAGGTGTTCAGAAAACATGGAGATGTGGTACTGAGGGCCATGGTTTTGTGGGCAATATTGGTGGTAGGTGGATGGTTGGATTGGATGATCTTAGAGATCTTTTCCAACCTTGATGATTCTATGATTCTGAACACTGAGATGTGTTCTCAGTGCTTATCAAAGTCTTTGAGTGTTGCATTAATAAAGTGGCAAAGCTGATGTTTGGGTGAATTTCTCCATGGTATGGCCAAGGCAAATGTGGAAAACTACATTTCCATGACTTCCTTAGGCATTGCTGGGAACCCCACTGTAAAGTAAGGAAAGATCAAGAGATGTACATGGATAGGTGAAGACAGTGAGGCCATGGGTAAAAGCAAACTTCTCAGGGCTCAGCATGGTGTAAATGACAACTACAAGTCAAGAAATGATAGAAAGAGCGGTATCAAAGAAGAGACAGAGGGATGGGTGCAAAGAGCACTGTGGGTGGAAGAGAGAGGTGGGGAAGAGCAGCAGAGCAGGAAGTGGATGGTTGGTAGAAGTGGTGGGATGGAGAGATGTGAGGGCATCAATTGTATTTAAGGTAGAGGAGGAGTAGCAGATGGAATATGCAGTCCTCATTTGCAGCTAATATGGAAAAATGGCAGCAAATGGGCTGGGAGACCTTCAGTCTCCTCTTGAGACACTGGTGGTTTGTTATGAGGATGTCGCTTCTTTGCTTTCAGAACCCATCCCATCCCCACACAGGACAAAGTGGAACATGCTGACGTCCACCTGCAGAGAAATGCACCCTAGCCAAGGAGTACCTGGGAAACTGGCAAAGTTGTGGCTGGGAAATATCTCCCAGGAGCAGATGCCTTTAAAGGAAAATAAATAAAGAAATAAAACAACCCAAATCCTATGGGCTGGAGAGGAAAGCGGAGAAGTCCCTTCAGCTATTGAAACTGCCTTGTCAGCATCCACGAGTGGTTGGCTGGCTTGCTGGCTCTGACAAAAATTGATTGGGACCATGTGGCAGTCAACACAGGAGAGGGTGGGAGGGTGCCAAGATTTCCTACGTATATGCATGTGTGTGTATATGTGAGTGTGTATTTATTATCCCATCTCTTCTGCAGTTCCCTCTGTGACTGGTGCCAGCAAGCTGTGGAGATGTGGCCTTTCCCTGGAATGAGGAATGCGTCAAGGAAAGTGCGGTTGCATATACTTATGAACATATGGAGGCCCTGGAGTCACGCCACATGGTTTGCCACTAATTGAAATGGGCTGGCTAACCTCTTATTGTGGCCACCAGGAGCAGCCCTGGGGGGAGGGACGGCAGAGGGGGAGGGCATCACATGGAACGGGCACAGTCCGTCTTCCAAAGCATGACTCCTCGTATCCTGATGTACCATGAATGGATCGCACAAGCTGGGTCTATGTTGAGGGGCTATTTCTACATTTGGAGCACTTGGCCCTTCCTCTAGGCACCTTGCCTCTGGATTCCATTAGTGTCTCTTTATCTCTTCACTCCTTGAAGAACTTTGTCTTTAAGGAACAACTGTGGGAAAGCACCGAGGGGAGGACCCTTAGAACCTCTGTGATTTTGCCAGATACCCTACTGCAAACCTGTAGAGCTCTACTGGATTCCTCAGACCATCTGCGCATGCCCAGGTTCAAGGCATATCTAGACCGATGTCCATGGAATAGAGACAATGAGCTAAAATTGAGACAAGATCTGAATTACTTGTGCAGTGAGGATGTAATTTGTGAGGAACAAAGAAAGACTGTGTAATTCCAGAAACAAAATCCACAGGAACATAGGAATTTACGTAGGGAATTTCTAGAAATAAAACAGGATGCCACTGTTATAAGGGAAATCAGGCTGTTAGAGTAACGGTTCTGAAAAAAAGTCACAAGCCCTAACCCTAACATCTAGAATATACTGCTCTTGTATTATCAATTGCTTGGAGACAAAAGGCCTCCCATGTGGTTAATTGTTTGGGTGTAAAGGGAAACAACATGATTTTCTATCTTATTTATGGTTCTTGTAACAAGCTGAATGAGTTCTTTCCTTGAGTTGTTCTAGGAATTTGCTTACTGAGAAAGAATAACATCTGATTTTGATATATGACATTGTTAAAATATTTTAATGTAGGTTCAAAGTGTTTTCTAAAACATATGCAGGCTGACCCATTCATCATCAGGCACTCAAGATGTGCCCAAACTATTGCAGGGTACGTCACTAGTGATGGTGTGAAACTGTACTTTGCAGTTATTTAACTCCGTCTTCCTTGGGCTGTTGAGTCTTGGGTAGAGCTCTAACTTTCCACTTACATCTATCAGCATCTGAAGTCAAATTTCACAGTGCCTTTGGATGGAGAAGAACATATAAACATCGGTACAAATATGCATACTGGGAGGCAGCTGAAGATTCCTACATGCCTATAACCATCCTTGTATAATCTTTATGTTCCACTGATCTAAGAGATGAGAGACAACAGCTGGACAGTGGGGTAAAGGGGAAGGGGGAGGTGACAAAGAATGGGGGACCAATAAAAATGATGGGACATGCAACTCCCAGCTGGCAGGGGACAGTAACCACAGCTTGCCAATACACACTACACTTTATAACCCACAGCACACATTTCCAGAATTTCTTTTATTGTGAAAAACATTGGATGATACAAAACAAAACAGAAAAAACCAACAACCTCCATTCCTCTTTCTCTTCATGCACATTTGTGCCAGGCCCATAAGGAGGTCAGGGAAGGAAAAGGCTTGTAGCACTTGGCATAGCTGCATGAGGAAGCCCAGGATAAAGTAGCAGAGGTGGCATTCCAGGCGTTAACACGCGAGAAGGATCAAGTGTGTGATGGGAAGCAGCAGGTGGGATCAGAGATCAAATCCTCTGCTGTATATGACCACGTGCTGACTGGTGGGTCGTGCTTGTGTTAGGATGGCACAGTGGTTCTGCAGACGATGGCCTGCAGCATCCAGTCTGAGATGCTTTCCAACCTTTTTTAGTTTGCTTTTCTTTAAACACTGCTTTATGTTCCAAAGGAAATTGCACTGCATCTTTAAGTACATGTTTTCTAGGCATATGGATTCTTTTACACTAGAGCTTGTGGGATGAAAAGCAAACAAATGCAAAAATGAGATGAGTATGCCCAAATCTGTATAGTTCTTTTGGGGTTTGAGAATTACATGGATTTTTCCCTTACTGCTTTCTGAACATGCTCTCCACAAACATTACCTGCTAATGACCTTATATGTCATAAGCACAGGTAGGATGAGGGGGAATGGCCTCAAGCTGCACCAGTGAAGGTTCAGGTTGGATATTAGGAAAAATTTATTCTCAGAAACAGCAGTGAGGCATTGGTACAGGCTGCCCAGGGAGGTGGCAGGGTCCTTGACCCTGGAGGTGTTCAAGAAATGTGGAAATGTGGTCACAGTCTAGAGCGGTCACAGGCATGGGAAGATGGTTGGACTGGATGATTTTATTAGTCTTACCAACCTTAATGACTCTATGATTCTGTGTCCTGCATTGTAACATCTTTTGGGAAATCTTGATTCATCCCTGTCCCAGCCTGAACAGATGATACACTGAAGGATAAGGGGATTACAAGGGCTTCTCTTTTCAGAACATGATGCCTAAGGGTGCTCTAAGTCATGGTGTGAACAAGGAAGCCTTATTTCTCATGTACCTTGCAGGTGAGAAATCTGTGGATTCTCTGAAGCCTTGTAAGGGTTTGAGCTCATGCAGCAGTGGGTGTTTTTATTAGATTTCTCTCTCTTTTTTTTCCTCCACTTGGCCAATAATTCTCACAAAACTCATTGAAAGTTCCTATTTTGGAGACCTATATCCTCTTTCGTTATATTTTCTTAGAACTGGACTGTGAGTTAAAAAGCTACTAGGAAGGACCAGACAAAAGCATTGGCAGACTAAAAGACACTGTGATCTCGCGTGCCTGGTTTCCTAAGTAAACCTGTCTGAAAGCCCCAGGGATCGTTAGTGCATCATCTGTTACTTCCATCAGCCTTTTTTTGAATGCAGGGCTGTGATTTCTCCCAGAGCAAATGGGACCTGGCATCTTGTTAGAAAGATTTATTTGTAGTGACCTGTGCAGTATTCATGTATCCCTCTGGAAACAGTGAAAAGGAAAGGTAGCTTTTTTTCTTTCCACATTTCTGGCTACTTTAAACCCAACGATAGAGGCAGCTAAGCTGGCTTGCAGGGCCTGCACTAAAACTGCTGCAGCTCACCACAACTCCTGCAACTTTCTGATAGCTCAGCAGCCACAGGACATGCTCCTTCCACTGTGTGACACCAGGAAAACAGTCCTCTGGCACTCTCTTGTGTCTGGAGACTTCCCCATCAGCTCTGTTTTGGATTCATTTGCAGGAGAAGTCCCGGCAGAAGGAGTTCAAGCTCCAAGTTCACTCAGGGGGTGCTTTCTGCCAGAAACTTCCCCTGGGAGATTTGAGAAACAAACAAACCAAGCAGCCCTCACAACATCCCGATGACAAACAA
This sequence comes from Numida meleagris, assembly GCF_002078875.1. NCBI lineage: Eukaryota > Metazoa > Chordata > Aves > Galliformes > Numididae > Numida > Numida meleagris. The sequence goes on from NC_034413.1 coordinate 56,888,411, forward strand.
ACAAACAAACAAACACAGGCACACCGTGTTCCTGAATGGCATTTGACCCTGCTCTCTAGGGCCCGGGGGCTGGAGATGGAGTTTGTGATGAACACAGAGCACTTGTATCAGGGTGAATATCTGGAGCAAACTGCAGAGCACTGACTTCTTCCCTAGGGGGGGGGGGGTAAGAGGAAAACTCTAGCAAAACCTGCTTCATGGGTCCAGCTCATCTAAAAGAGAATGGGAACAGCATGTTGTTCCTACAGTCACCATTTCTTACAGAGCCAATGCTTGCTTGCTTCCTTCGCATGGAAGGGTGCTAAATACATTCAAACAGTGTGTCTCTGCTCCTGAGCTGAAGGTCCACCTTCTCTTTCAGCTCAGGCCCAGGCCTCGAAGTGGCAACATGAGGCCGTACTCCTGATATGCCTGGAGCCAGCTGTGGCTTCCGAGAAACCCTGTTTCTCAGTGAGAGAAGTGAGAACCAGCTGTTCTCACTGTGCCCTTGGAGGTGAAGGCACTGTGGACAGGAATAATTCTGAATCAAGTAAGCTGACTCCCTGGAGAATGCCTGATGATGGAGAAAGGAGAGAAATTTAGCCTTACTGCAAGCCCTTTCAGAAAAGAAGAATTCAGGTTAATCCTTTCCTGGGGGAGCCAGCTCCAAGGAAGGCTGCTTGCCTCTAAAGTGTATGTACGCACAGAAGTTTGATGCAGGCTGTTGGAGCCACTACACTAATTAAAGCAGGTAGCCTTTACTGATTAACAAGTGCAGGTGAAGCCATGGCTACAGCTCTCTCACAAAGGATAAGGAGCCAAATTCCAGGTGGCATCTCAAGTCCATGCAGAGATGTTATGCACTGGTTTCTGCTTACCAACAATGAAGCACCCATAGAGGAAAGCCAATTTCTGCTACTCTGCCTAGGTAGACTGTGACATTCTGGACATTACTGAGAAACGTGGTTGAATATCCTGGGACTACTTTGACTTATTACATATGTGTAGAAAAGACACGAACAGGGGACCTCTTGCAGGTGTAGCTGGAGTGCTTGAAGATTACTCCTTTCAGCTGAAGGAAATGATTTTGTAAGCTGTTCCATCACAGAACCAACTCTTTACTGAAATCACTCCCCCTCCCCTAACGCCCCCTATCGCCAGCTTCTCTTAATACAGAAGTTCTTCTATACCCATAACAGCCCTGGGGCTACTGGTAGGGGTTAATTGCCTTAATGAACCTCACCTGGGACCACCATCACACCCTCCATCCATGCTGCAGGAGCCCCATTTAAGCTCAGCCCCAGGCTTCTGGACCTTTTTTGAGCTCCAGCTTGTATCTTGTCCTGCCTCCTGAATGGACTGTAGACCTCTGCTCCAGGTAACTGGTTTCCTATATCTATTTTTCAAATGCGTGCCGTGGCTTGTAAACCTAGCCCTGTTTTGTTTTTATTTTAGTTGTTGCTTTTATATGATATTGGTTTGTTTTATTTTCTATGTAGAAAGCTTTCTGTGGGCATGTTTGGAGGGTTTCCTGCACTGGATTGGGATTTCCTGTAATATATTAGTGAAAATCGTGATGTTTCTGCATGTAGGTTTTTGTTGACAATGTGGTTGTGGCCTTTATGACCTTTCATTGGGGCTGTCCTGGGATGAGGAATCTCTAGTGGAGTCTGTGCTTTGTGACCAGAGACCACAAGTGTGTCTTTTTCCTCTATGAAATGCAGGCTTTAGCAGGCAAGGCTTTATTGCGTTGGATTCTTCTGTGTTTGTCCCGCAGTGCTGATTCTTGTACTACAGCTTTTGTGCTGTGGGTGTTCTTGGATTGCAGATGCTGGTCTGTTGGCATCCCACTGTTGTGGGGTGGAGAGAAAGCAGTGGAAGTGAAGGCCAGGAGAGAGTCCTTGGTCCAAGTGAGGCTGCTAACTGTGCGTGCTGTGGGCGCTGGGCAAGGCTGAAAACGAGGAGGTGGGGAGATAAGTGGTTTATGTTGGGAGACAAGGCAAGCGGGTATGCCAACAAAAAGCTGTGCAGGCATGGATATCCACAGCACCTGTAGGGGTAAATAAACGAATAAGGGGGTATGTGGATGTGTAATGTGGGAAAAGCTGATCATTGTCACCAACAGAGACCCTGTGTCTACCCTATACCATGCCCCATCCAGACCCTGAGCCTCAGCTGATGTTGCCCTTTTTGGGGCAGGCAGGAGATAAGCAGATGTGGAGCACACAGTGGATTTTATAATAACACGGTGGTTATAGACAATTGCTTAATGGAGACCAGATGGTCAGTTTTATTTTAAGTTGCCCTTTAACAACATTCCCATCTAAGCTGTGTTTTTTAAGTAATAGGTTTTTAATGAGATGCCCATAAGATCTTACAACACATCGGGTTTTAATCACGGTGGCCTATTTAAATGGCAGTGTATGTCTTTAGCACTCCTGCATTTTTATGGTGTTTAATTCCTTCCCACCACTGTTCCTTACTCCTAACCTCAAATGGGCTGTGTCAAAGGGATCGTTCCTCCCAGCCATGGATGCTACCCCTGCTGAACCCGTTCGTGCCTTTCTACACTGGGACTGGGGACAGACCTCTTTCCAGGAGAGACACTGCTCTGTGGGCTCAGGGAGCTTTCCCTGGAGCCAGAGCAGTCTTGCAGGGGAATGATGGCAGTTGGAGAGAGCACTGTGTGTATGTTTGGCACAGAGCTAAGGCAACGCTCTCCTTCCTCCCCCAGCCCCCAGTGATGGGGCACGCATCCTGCAGACACATGGAGTCAGTAATTTGTGGTGAGCTCCGCTGCCTCATAGCGGATGGAGGGGCCTCAGCACATCTGGGAATGAGACAGACATGAGAAAGTGGCAGCTAGGGAAATGGAGTTTGCCTGGCAAAGAGGCAGAAGTAGGGAAAACTTGGAGTACTAAACCCCCTGGAGATGACTCTCAACAGGAAGGTGGCTTCTCTGAAGCACTGGAAGATGCTCCTTTGTGCTCAAAGCACCCGCTCCATGGGTGGTGCCAAGAAGGTCTGGATTGCTTGGCTTTGCACTTTAGTGGTGTGAGATGGAGCTGATGAGCTCAGCCCCTTCCCTGAAGCCTAGGCTTGTTTGTTTTATTTCATTTTGCTGCTGCAAGGCAAGGGTGGCAGTTTGAGAAACTTTGTCTCAGCTGATGGTTCTGTTTGGGCATATCAGGAATGTCCCCAGGGCAAACAAGAGTGCTTGAAATGGTCTTGCAAAATGAGGGAGGCTGTAACAAATTGGGTGATGTCAATGCCAGCGTTGCTGGGACTTGAGCGCTGCAGCAGTAATAGCGCTCTACTGGAAAAATTCTCTATGGAAGAGCTGGCAGGGAATCAGTGCTAACAGTGCAGGACCTCTGGCTGAGTGGTTCTGAGTCCAGCTGTGCCATAGATCCATGCAGTAGCTTGTTGTTCTCTGCTTTTTTGATGATGAAAGCATTGCACCATTTTGTTTTTTCCTGTGGGAAGAGAGGGGGAACCTGCTTCTCATCAGTGACCAAGACCACCAGACGTAGCCCTGAGGCTTGTTGTGTGTTATCTTGCTATGCTTTGAGGTTGTGTCTTCTGTCTGGCCGCTTTCACATATTCAGCAGAGTTCTGCATCTTTGAGATGTCTCCTCTTTCAGCGAACTCACTGCAAAGGATTTATGGGCTCCAGAGCGGCAAAAGAGGGAGGGGAAGACAGTGTGACATGTGGGTGATGAGACTGAGTTAGCCCATTCATTTAGAGAATGATGTTAAAACTAAAAGGCACATTGCAAAATAGGAGGGATAGGAAGGTGGGGTTCGCAGGAAGCCTGGCAGCCATTGGACTCTTTGATTGCTTGGTTTTGGAAATATAAAGCAAAGTTGTCAACAAACAATAGAACATGAGCCCTTGCCACCCACCCATCTGTTTCATCCTGAGAATAGGGATGTGGAAACTTTCCCTTTCTGTCATTGTTCCAATGGAAACGCTTCGCCCCCTTGACCCTCATCAGAATGGATGCATCGTGCGTGTAATTGAACCTCTGCACAAAAGCTTTTTCCTTTCCTAGCCAAAACTTTTCCACTGCAGTTTGGCTTGAACACGGTGATGCTTTATGCCCTGCCTCTTTGCTGTGCTTGGACTGATCTACTTTATTTTTTTGCTGTTTGTGCGTGCTCTGGTGCTGCTGCCACTAACCACATTCTGCCTCATCATTCAAGAGGTCATTCTGCTCTGTGTCAGAAGGGGACAGGGCAGTACGTTGGGCATCCCAATGCCCCACAGTTGGCTTGCTGTGGTTTACCAGAAGGGGTTGGTTCCTGCTGAAATGTGTCCCAAAGCTGAGGTTCTTCAAATGATGTCTCGTGTAGATCTGATGGCTGATTAGGGCTGAGTTGTCCTCACTGTGCATAGAGATGTATGGGGTGTGCTGGTTCCCACCTTGATGATGCAAGTGGTTTGGCTGGTGGAGTTTGCCATGACAGCTGAGGTTCTGTTTGTGTTACGTGCAGGGGATGTAACAGAGAGCAGACACCAGAAACTTTTAGGAACAAAGCAGCTTGTAACATGGTGAAGCACAGATGTGCACATTCATTGTGTCACCTGAGGGGCCTTGCAAACACTCTGAAGCATGTCTGTATTTGTAACCTCTCCTTCAATTCTGTCTGCACTCATGGGTGGGTTGATGTCTGTTGTGACTGACCGCTGGGATGGAGTGTGCTGTGGAGATGCAGCTAACAGACATCAGTATGTAAGGAGGACTGGAGTTTGTACTGACAAGCTTGGCAGGTTCTTGAGACAGGTTTTGACTATACACATATAAACAGGAAGATGTGAAATCTCTTGGCTCCAGAAATGGACTGGGGAGGCTCTGGGGAGCTGGGTTCTGTTCTTGGTCTGGCTCTTTCTCTGGTCTCATCAGAGTGATTTCTTCTTAAAACATGCCTTGCCTCAGTTTCCCCTGGCCTTCTCCTGTGATCAAATCACAACCATATTGACAGCCTTCCTTGCAGATGATGATGATTGAGATAACTGGTGGTGTGTTGGCAGACATTCCTGTGGCATTCAAACCAGATGGCCTCTGTCTGTGTCCTCATCTCAGCATACATCTTAGATGGAAACGGGCAACATGTTTTTCCCAGAGGGACTTCTGGACCCCTTCCAAACATAGCTGAAAGCCATTCCCCAGGCCCTTGCAGAAGGCTGCACACACCAAGGGCTAGCTGCCTGGCTCTAAGCCTCTGACTCCATTCCTGGGCCTTGTCTGATCATATGTCCTTCCTGTGTGGGGATCTTGTCCAGGGCTAAATGACTGCAAGATCACAGTGACATCAATAGGAGCCTTACTATGGTCTAGAGGGTACCAGCCTCAGCTTTGAACAGGGCTTAGATCTTTAGGTGGAGGAAGGCAGAGTTGAGTTGGAATCTGTCCCTTCTGAGAGGCTCTTGTGCTTGGAGCAAAGGTGAACAAGAGATTGTTCTCTCCATTGAATCAAACCATTCTACTGCAAGTTCAGCAGTGTGGCGGGATGAACACAGACTCGGAAACATTTGGAGCTGCATGACAGAATAGTAAAGTAATGAGATCTCAGGCATCAGTGGAGAGATCATCCTGGGAGCCAGGAAGGAATTAGCTCCTTCCTCTGCTCCTTTCAGCCTTGCAAAATTGGCCAGGTGCACTGTGGCAGTTTATTGCTTCCCTCTGAAGCATTAGCTTTTGGCTGCCATCAGAGAAAGGATATCAGCATGCTGTTTTGGGATGGAAGCCTCCATTCTTGTGAGTGGAAGCACCAATATTTCATCGAATAAGAATGTACTGGGGCCAGAAAAGCATTATTGCCTCAATGAATTTACTTCTCCCAGGAAGAGTCCCACCCCATCACTTCCTACCTGCGTTGTTGTTGAGTGTGTATTTGCAGAGCGTAGGAACAGGTGATCCTGAACCTCAGTCCTTGTGTGATCCCTGTTAGCCGCCTTAGCTGTGTATCTGAGCCCCTTTGGCCGTGGTGGGATCTGTACAGAGTTAAGTTGAACTGACAAAAGTTCCAACGCTTTGAAGTACTTCCTTGTAAGGCAAAGTCTGTGCTTACATTGTAGGTTCAAGTCTATGAGAAGTTCAGGGTATTTTACTCTCTTGTTTTTCTGACCTTCTCAGATATTTTGTTGTCTTCTATCTTGTGAGTCAGACTGTGTTGGTGTTACTGTGTAGTATCTGATAGAGTTACTCCCAGGCTCAATGTTTACGTCCACTACGTTAGACTAAAAAGAAGCAGCTTACGTGCCCCTACGTCAAGGCTGTGTGTAGTTCTTATGTGCTTTAGTTCAGCCCTTCAAAAGTACATAACAAACACTTCAGGGGAAAATGACGTGACCTGTCTGATTGCTTTTCACTGCAAAATTTGTGACTTCTGAGTTTTCCTCCCAGTTGTGTTCACCCTGTGAAACCGCAGCTCAAGTTGGTTGGTCACTGGACAGTCACACTGCCTTACTTCATCAGACTCTACATGTAGCTCATCTCTAGCCCTGAATCTCTGCAATCTGCTGACCCATCAAAGTGGGATCACCTAGAGATAAGCTCATGCTCTGCTGCTAAAAAGCAAAGGTTAGAACAGCTTTGTATCATTTCTAGATTAATTAAGGAGTGATTATCAAACCAATTCCACTGTGACTGGAGGTAGAAATACCTCTTGAAAACCATTCAAGGGTGGAACTGTATGCACATCTGTGGTGGCCTTGTTGCCACGTGTCGAGGAGGGGGGATGGCTTCAACCACAGAACAAAGGAAAGCCAAAAGAAAAATGGGATATGTGATTGTGGTGAGTAGAGTTTGGAGTGGAGAAAGGGAGAGTAGGTATAGAAGAACAAAAGCTGGGTTTGGAGGAAGAGGAGTTGGCTTGCCATGTAATTTTTTCTTCCCCAGTGCTCCCCAGCTCTAATTTATACAATATAAATAATTAAAAGCTGTGCAGGCCCAGTGCTAATCCTTGTGGTATTCCACAGGCAACTTCCTTCCCACTTAGAAAGGATTCCATTGAGAATTATCCAATGGTTCTGGCTCTGCAGCCAACTTTTCCACTCCCTTCCACGAGTCAGTGAGTAGGGCCTGAGCTCTTCCTTCCCTTGGTTCAGCCTTTCCCAAAATGCATGGCAGAGAAATCCCAGTATGGGAGGCTTATTTCCTCTAGCCCTGGAGCTAGCTGTAGTCACAGCAGACCTGGAGGGAAGAGGAGGAAAACTGATTTCTGAAACCAGCTTCAACCACACCGCATCCATTTGGGCACACAAATCAGTTCTGCAACAGTTGTGCTATGCCACAGCAGCTGAAATAGGGCAGTCTAAATTGATATGGCAGTGTAGTACTGTCCCAGGAGCACAGAGCACTAATGGAGACCAATTTAACCTTTTCATATGCATGCTGTGGGAGCTGCAGTAATAGGATGGATACTCTGGGATAATGAAGGAGTCATTCTTTTTTCCTCTTGTACTAATAGGCTATGTATGCTTTGCTGTCACCAGGAGTACGGATTTAGAAGGGGAGATGTGTTTAGTCTGTGACGTGTATCCTGTGTCTAAAATGGGAGATATCCATGGTGCTTTGGGCAAGGCTAAATACTTATGGGCTGGCAAGAGTTGGGATGCAACTCTGAAAAAGTCTTTCTATCTACGGTCAATGTTTCTTTGGGATGGGGACAGAAGTTTTAGGCAATCTCAGAGAGAGAGAGATCGTGAGCCAAACCTTGAATATTATCAGCCATGTGTTTGGAAAGGCACAGATAAGTGTCGATGCCAACATTTTGCAATGTGGGGAAGGAGGAAAGAAAAGCATGTTTGTGGAGAGGAGTTGCAAAAGCTGAAGGGGACTTTTCCACACAAGAAGTTACCTGACTGTGAGCGAGGAGAAGGTTATTATGCATTCAGATATCCAGAACCCTTGCTCTGTTTCCTCAGAGAAAGGGAGTAAATTCCTACTGCTGAGTTAGAGATTAGGAGTCAAGAATTTGATATGAACTGGCTCAACTGCAAGAAGGGTTTTCAACAGCAAGCTTGAAAATCATGTACTGTTTCAGTAGCTAGCTCCACAGGACTGCACCAACCAGCCTTGTGCTGTTTGTATTACTCTCTGTTCTTCCTGCTGTAATTTTGTCCAAAGCAGAATAGCACAGGAGCTTGGTTTTCCATCTAAGCCAACAGACTGTGGTATAAACAATAGAACACAAACTGCCTACCGACCCTGCATTCGACAGTGGTAATCTCTTTGCATCAGGGCTCCTCTGAGCTTATGTAGATGGCTGGGCCACAGTATTATCCCTAAAGGTGTGACAGGTGTTTGGAGAACCAAATATTCAAATAGCCTGTCCTGTGGGAAGGGTACGTGTTTGGTTTAGAGAAGAATCAGGTGCATATTTTGCCAGGTTTATGTTCCAGATTATAGTTTGTCACCAACAACAGAGCAAGATCTGCTAGACCAGCAACATCTGTTGCATTGCCTGCCATTTAAACATTCTGTGAAGCAAGTATAAGGAAGGCAGTATCTTTTGACTGAGGATCCAGATAGGATGGCAGTGAGGTCAGCCATAAATGGAAGCACACTGGTGTTTCTGTAGTGAGGACAATACAACCGATCCCATAAAAACCCAGGAGGTGTGCCGTTGTTGCACGCTCTGGCCAGCCGCCGCTAATGAATCATCCAGCTCCTGGATCCATCCCATGAAGGGGATGGAAAATGGATCCCATCCAGAGATCTTGGGAGTTCATTGCAATGTGATAACCCTGTTTACTACTTTAAGAGCTCCAGAAGTTCAGGAGGTGCTGGCGGAACATCTGCTTACTGCAGGATCTTGCCAGCCGCTCTCTGGAGATGATATCTGTGCTTCATTTGTCCACTTCAGATGCCTCAAACAGTGCAATGCTATGTCCTGAGAAAGAGTAAATGGGTCTGGGGAGAAGTCACTCTGCTTCACTTGCCAATGGGAAGATGGGAAATGGACCTGAGCCCTACAACCCTGACTGGGGACCATCTTTACAATGGTCTCATGTGCTGTGTTCACTGCTACAGCCATGTAGTGACCTAAAAAGCACCATTGCCCTCAGTGTCCTGAGCAGGAGCGGAGCTGCAGTGGAAGTCCTTGGAAGAACAGAGGGATCCCAGTGCCATGGTGAGGAAGAGAAGAGCAAGAGGTGCCTAGGCAGAGCTTGCCTCCAGCCTTGACCTGTACACATGCAGCCTGCTGCATGTTCCTCCATGCCCCTCTGCCCAGGAAAGGGATGCTGGAAGCCAGAGGACTCTGTGGCTGTTTTGGGGAGCAAACGTATCATTTAAGGTCAGCCCTGGTGCCATTTGGAGTGAAGCTCGTATTTCCTCAACTGAAACAGCGAGTTCTGAATGTAATTACAGGATTAAAGGCGTGTTCTGGGGCTGAGCACATGATTTATAAGCAAAGGTTACACTTTCAGACTGTTTACAATGTGCTCTTAGCCCTGCTTAACCCTTTCTTTGCTTAAGACAAATGATTATGCATTGCAGCCGTGGCAGAAGCTGTGATAATTTTCCAGATAAAAGGGAAATTCAAAGGGAACTGCTTTTATTTCTGTTCTGATTCTCATGCATGATGGTGAGAAGATGTAGAAAGGTGAAGAAAACACTTGGGATCCCCAGCAGGGGCAGATCAGGGAGCTGTTCAATATATTCATCTTTCAGCAGGATAAATGTGTTCTGATGGCTCTGGGGAGAAAATAACCAGAATGGCTTACTCTTTTCAAATGCATAGCATGTGCAGTGATTAAATGGGGTGTAAAGAGTAGGCCATCTGAATATGGGCCCATCCTTGTTCTGAGGACTCCAGATGAATGAAGATCTGTTGTAGCCCCAGTGATCTTGTTCCAAAAGGGAGGGTACAGTATTCAGAATCCCCATTTTATATCCAGAAAGTGGTCAAATCTTATAACCTGCCATCGGCTTTTTGGATGACTGTCCCACTTTCCTGCTTACCATAGAATTTTTTAAGAGCTCCAGTGAATTCAGAGCTACAAACAGCCTACTCAGTGCTATGTTAGGTGGAGCTGCACTTGCTGAAGACTTGTGGGTTACATTTTTCCATGCAGGAGCACAGGTTAGAACCAACATTCTTTTCTCGTAGTTTTTAATTTGCAGTTTTCAGATGGTATAAGATACCAAAACAACTCAAGTATTTTGCTGCAGGTTCAGGGCTGTGAGTTCAGCTTCTTCTTTGCACTTATTGCAAAAGCTCCCTCCCAAACTGGGAGTCAAATGGTACTGTGTTGTTCTAACTGCAGGACAGAAGTAGTCTGATGTGAAATTAGGCATGTGTTGGTGTTGAGAGCTCTGTGCACATGGTCCTCGTCATAAAGGGGTTATAAATTTCATAGGGAAAAAAAGGTCTGAAAAGAAATATCTTCAGTTTACAAGTGGAAATGGGATTTATTTACTTTCTTTCCTTCTTTCCTCCCTTGAAGATGAACTTTTCCTTCTACATGACTTTTCTGATGCTGCCTCTCTCCTCAGGGAAGAAATGCTCCTCTCCTTGCCTTGTCTTTCTCTGTGGTCTTTGTGGAATGAGGATGATGGACTATGGCTAACACGATCTCACAAGAAGCAAAAAGGAGAGGAGAGATGCAGGCCTGGGAATTCACGTGGCTACTGGGCCAAATTGATGTCATGCTCCAAATGTGAGAATGCTGGTGTGGAATTGATGCCTAGAGCATTTTATTGTCTGCTTAATGTGTGTTATCTTCCTTGTGTTCTTACAAATGGAGAAGGATTTATGGAGCTGGGAAGCCTTGCCTTTTTATCCAAGATAAAGAACATTGTCAACACTAAGAGAAGGGCTGTGTGTCATGTTCACTTTCTCTGTTTAGATTGTTCAGGCGTGACTAACTGACAGCCCCAAAGTTGTGTGCAGTTCCTAATATCCCGTTCACAGATAGGCTTACCATACTGGGGGTGTGTTTGCTGTAGGGGCTGCACTGACCCAGATCAGTCCTGGTAGGGCTTATTAGGAAGGCTGCAGCTTTAGGCTGTATCTGCCTGGTCCCTGAACACCTGGCTGGGAATATAACACTTTCTCAAGAATTTAGAAGTTAGCCATTCTTGGCTTAAGTTGTGGCATTGCTCAGCTATTTTTGTTGTCTTGGCAAGACCACCTAGCCACTCATCTATTTTGTTACTATAGCACCAGTGCCAGTGGAAGCCTAGAACGCCAGATTACAGTCAGGAAGACCTGGACTTCCAGGGAATGGTGAAGCAGGGGAGATGAGAAACCCTATAATTTGTGTGCCAGGGTAATGTTGTCATTACCATAAGCTTGAAACTTTGGCTGCTAATAACCAGCTGAACAGTGGTAGTTGGTTGCATGTGGAAGTGGCTTTTAACAGGACCACATGCATGGTCTTATAATCTATGAACAAAGAAGGAAAGGCAAATTGGGGAGGGAAAGGGAAAAGCTGTTCTCCCAAAGATGGTGACTATGCAAAAGATAGGGTTTATAGTTAATGTCCAGCTGAATGCATGTTTCTAGTACAATGATGTGGTTAGAAGAGCTGACACAAAATCCTTTAAGTTACAGATGCTTAACGGACCTAATTTGATATTACTTCAAATAAAACTGGAGTGAACAGAATGCTCTGCTTGCAAAATTGAAGTGAGGAGATCAGAAGTGCCTGGAAAGGAGGCTTTCTGTGCAACCTTCATTCAGACATGGTGGCATAAGACTTGGTATTTTTTTCTCCATTGAGGTCCTTGAATGACTTGGTGCACAGTGGACATTGCTCCCTGGTGATGGCACAAATGATGGCTCAGCTCTCCATAAGTTCAACTCCAGAATGAGTGCTTGACATTGCGCTAGCCCAGAGCCTGAGTGTTTCCAAGTGATTGCTGGAAACTGAAAAACATGGGGGGACTGCTGGTGGAAAAATTTACAGATTGGATTGCCCACCTTGGTGCTCTCCTACCTGGTGTGGAATGAATTTCAGCTTCCAATTGCACCTCTTGGTGGCACTGGTAACCTAATGGCCTGCCAGATTGGTACATTCCTTCTCTGAAACTGCAGACAAAATGGGATACAGAGTGACTCTGCCAAGGGTAGCAGTGAAAGCCCTTTATATGCCAGAGGGATGAGCCCCAGAATTACTTCTTCCTTTCTGGAAGGGAAATTCTTGGAGGCCTGTGGTGTCTGCTGGTGACCAGTAAGCTAGGGATTGTGCAGTCCTTCAGGTGGGGCAATTGCAGAGGGGGAGGATGATCCCATGGCTCAGCTGCTAGTCTGGGTTTTGGAAGCTGTGAGTTGATTTCCTGGCTCTGTTGCTGGCTCCCAGCAGGGAAGGCTTGGAGTGGCACTCTCTAGCTCTGCTCCCCAACTGCTCATTGTATGCTATCGTGTTATTTTAAAACCCCAACCCAGCTGCAATAAAATGCTTCATATTACATGACAACCCACAGTTTTGCTTGTCTTCGATGGGTAATTTGCAAGGGGACATAGGCCCCAACCAAAAAACCTGAAGCCCCAGGCCCCCTGACATTGGTGTCTGAACACTGCAGCTTTTGTGCTGTTGGAAATGAGGTGCTGCAGTGGTTGAGTCAGCAATCTCTGATAATACTTTTGTGGTGAAACTTCCTTCTTTGCCCAGAGTTTGCATAAAGTCTGCTCAGTACTTAACTTTCCCTTAATGCCACAAACTATAGCTTGAGTTAGAGCTCAGCTTGAAATGAAGCTCAGCCACTTCCAGTATGGGGTGTGTGGATCTGGGTGAGGTAGGGTTCTCCCTGAAAGTGTAGGGGAGACAAGCAACTTGGAGATCATTATTTTTAATATCCATTGATCTGGAGGGAACCTTGAGTAACCTGATTCATTCCCTTCTCAACACCTGTCTACTTTTAATATGGGGGGTTTAAATAGCACCAGGTAAAAGTAACACCTTGCACAAGCAAGTTTACCATGTCAAGCAAGACACAATGGGCAGATATGTTGAGATGAGCAGAAAACCATATGCTCTTGAGCTTTTCATGAAGATCTTTAAGTATCTCTGTCTTGGAGAAATATAAGGAAGGATTTGTCAGGGCTGCTGCTTACAGCCACACCTGGATTACAGTACTCTGCCTTGGGCATTCTTTTGGCAGAGGGGTATTGCCAAAGCAGGAAGGAAGGCAATCAAAAAAGCTGGAAGTAAACTGGAGAATTTGATGGGTTGATGATTTGACTAGATGATCTTAGTGGTCTTTTCCAACCGTTATGATTCTGTAAACTTGTAGAAGAATGATGAGGAAAAAAATCAACAAATTGTGTGGCAGTTGACTGGGGAGAGATGTAGCAAAGCTGTGCAGTCAGAAAAGGACATAAGCTTATTCAGAAGGTGCTGAGAATCCAGAAAACAGTACAGTTTGAGAAAGAGGTGTAATATACATATGACTTGGTGACAAAGCCAAGCTTCATCTGGTATAAACCATCTGAGTCAGCATCTGTAGACACTAAATGGGGCAAGGGATATTTTGGCAGCTGGTTCTGGGACATGCCACAGCTCTGGTGCTTCAACATGTGAGCTGTGGGCCCACTGAGATGAGAGGAGGCTAGGCCTTCCTAACAGGCACTGCTAAACACGATCCTACTGCATGGCATCAAAAAGAAACTAAGAGGTCTGAAGGGAGCTGAAAGAGTAACAAAGCCTTGTCCTCATGGGTAGAAGAAGAAGGCAAGATTCTTGCCATTATATTTCCTGCAGAAACCCTCTCTTTTCTAGGGAACTACCATCATTTGAACTATTTTAAGACCAGACTGGATTGAGCTCTAGGAAATATACAGTAAGAAGCTGTCCCAGGGCTGGCAGGGAAAGATGCCAGCTGGTCAAATCCTTTTCAGTAATGTCACCATTTGTATGAATGTTTATACTTCCTTGCCAGCTCTGTGGACAATTAAGAAAAGGCTTGGCTGAGATGTGGGCTATCATTATTGGTCTAGACACTGGATTGACTCCACATCATAAAAATCTTAAAGATGGACAGAGCTGTATGAAGCATTTATTTGCAAAATGTAGAGAGCATTCTGCGAATCTGTAAATGTGACCAGTCAAAAGAAAAGAAGGAAACAACTCCTATGCATCCATGGCTGACAACTTCACGAGTGGTTGCATGTCAGTCACTAGGAGACTGGTCAGCAGCTCCACTTCCTATGCACATGCTTCCAGTTCTTTTTTTTTTTTTAAAGACAGCAGTAGCTCAGTTTTCTTCTCCGGCTTTGTTTTGAAAGCTTGAGTGCCTGTGACTCCAGTTCCTGTCAAGTGATGCTTAGCACTTCCAAAAAATTTCTAGCCAGCACCAATAAGTCTGACCACTGGAGGGAGGCTGTGTCCTACCTCCATCGTCTATCTACACAAGGTGGAGGAAAGTTGGAAGGGGAGGCCAAGGGGAAGTGACTCATCAGAAGCCTCTCAACCATGTCGAGCGCTGTTGGGGACCTGGAGATAAATCTAAGATAAATGGGAACCCGATCTTTTCTCCTCTGTTTGGCCTCATCCTTGGCTCTGGGGAGTGAGTTAGCACTCAGTGGTGAAATCCATGGTTCAGGGGCTTGTTTTTAATTTCCTATTTCCACTACGTTGGTTAGCGTAACTTCCACCCAGAAAGATGTCCAAGATTTGCCTGGGGTGAATGACGTCAGTCTGATCTCATCTCTGCTCACTTATCTGTACCGGTTATCTCTGGCTTTGGTCTTAACTCGTTCAGATAATTGCATACATTCTCCTTTGGGACTCAGGAGTCCTGCCACCAGCCTTGCCAGCAACCCCCCTTGTGTTATCTACTCATTGTTCATGCTAACATGGAGCAGGAGGAAACAAACCAGGGCAGACTGAAATGAACAGCTTTACCTTTACCAGTCTCTCTTGGCCCTCCTATTTGACCCCTTGCTTTGTCCCATGAGGATTTCTTTGACAGTGCTATTTACTTACCCACTCCTAAAACCATCCTTTGTTCTGGGAAATGGTGTTGGTGGATGGCTCCATTAACGTTAGGGCAAAGTATCTTTAGGTATTTGGACTTCAAAGTCAGTGGAAAAAATCAGACAAAATCTTGCCCACTGCTATGTGGTTCTCTCTAGTTTCTGCCTACACTGTGAAGCTGTTGGGATAGAGATATCCTTTATAGATAGGTTTGTGTTAGATAGAGGTGTGTTGTGTAGGCTTAAGCTTTGCAGCAGTGGAAGTATGTACTATCTTGACCTGCACCAGGTAGTGAATTTTACCCAAATAATGAATTCCATACCTGTTTCCAGAAGACTTAGTCTTAGGCTCCTTCAGTGAGGATAATCAGAACCAGAGAAGAGCTTTTGTGAGAGAACTCTTCAGCTGGGAAACAGTGTGGCCAACAGAATTTAGTAGACATCTATAAAGGCAGGAAAACTATGAAGGAAGCAAGCAAGAAGGCGAACATAATAAAAACAAACACAGAAGAACCCCATAAATTAACCAAAGGAGTTTATTCCCACAGGAATCTACGAGGGCTGAAAGTTGCATGAGTTCAAAAACTGACTGGAATACTAAAGGACTTCTGAGCAGAAAGCAGCCATGTTTGATCATTAGAAAGTGGGAGAGTGTTTCAGGGAAGTAAGGCTGTTTGCTTGCCTGGTCCTTATGTTTCTTCACTGGGCACCTGCTACTGCCTAATGTCAAAGAAAAGATACAGGGCTCTTTGGACTGATTGGATCTCATGCTCTAATGAATTCAGCACACTCCTGACTATAGAGAAAGTGCTGAGGATCTGACCCAAAGCATGCTCTTGCAAGGTAGCTTGGAGCAAAGCAGGGAAATCAGATCTCACTTGCTTAAAATCAAAACCAGGCTTAGAAAGTAATCCCAGAGCAGGAGCACTGTTCTCCAGGAAAGATTCCAAAACCAACTCATGGCCTTGGAGAATAACATGGCAAGCCACCAATAAATAAATAAATAGATAAAGAAATAAATGCAAAACCTGTGTAGAAAGCTCCCTGAACAAATGGCAAAAATATTTCCAGTTTTCAGGCCACCTGCTTGTCATCTATCACTTTGGAAAAAAGAGTGTTCTTTAAATATTTATATGGGGAAAACAGAGCCACCCTCCTGGGTTTGCATGGTGATTTATGTTGCGGCATTTCCAAGGTCATCTATTGCTTAAATCCTCTGTCTGTCTGAGGCCTGGGTCCTGCAAGGAACCTGATCCCCATGATCATCTAGATTAGAAGGGTTAGGGTCTGTTTCCATATGCATCTTATTGTTGGCATCTGAATTTCAAATGAATTTGCTGATTTCTCAGCCTGTACTCAGAAACCAGCATTCTCCTTTGGCTCCTCCAACAAAAGTTTTTATATGAAGAGTTCTCGGTTGAGGGGCTTCCAGTGGCAATATTCTGAAAGACACATCTTGGAGTCTTGTTTCAGGCTCTCATGGCCTGCTCGTAATCTCTCCCTATGGGCTGGAACTTGATACATCCAAGTTGTTTCCTCATTCATGAGGGGGAGTTGTATTCAAGGAGTCTTTCCACTTAGACAATCAGGAATAAGATAAAGTCAGTATTTGTATCTACTGGAAGGCTTTTTCCTTGTTTTTTAACCCAATATATAAACATGATATTTGGCATATGGAAAGCTTGGGGTCAGTGAATAAAGAGTTGACTGAGTAGAATGGAAGGATTTGTCCCCTTTCAGGAATAGAACAAGCGAAGCTGAATAAACTGATTTCTTGAGATGATCTCTTTGCCTAAAAACAGACATTGATCAGGTAGGTATAACATTAATCAATTCTGCCCCAGCTGTGATGGTAGGTCTCTGGAGTCCTACTATGATTTGAGCCTTACAAACAGGTCTAATCAAGTTAAATCTCTTCTCTTCATGCTCTGTTGAAACATCTAGAAGTCCCCCATTTCTAATAACACACAAGATATTCACAGACTAGGCTTTACTGTGGAGCTCTCAGCAAATGGAGAGGAACGCATGGTCAAATTCAGTGGTGCTCATGAAACCTGTTGCTTGTAGGATTTGAGGCGAGTGCAGGGAATGTTGCTGGAAGACGAAAGGGAAACCCTGTCTGTGTTGGTTTCAGGCAGCAGTCAGCTATCTTGATTAGATAAACCTCAAATGCTGTACCTTGTTTCATTTGCTCAGGTGGAAAATATAATGGAAGGGGAATTCTGAGATCCTTTCCCCCTCCTCTCTCTTACCCTAATTAAGCAAAAATCTATCTTGTCAGTACTTTTTTTTGTTTCCCATTACTGTGCTTGGAAATGTACCTGTTGTGGACAGACCTCTCAACACAGGCTTTTGTGTTTCCCTTTGTATAGGGGAAAACAAATCCCACAAACACAGTAGAACTATTAACCCTTTCTGGAATAATGCATCAAGTTGCTGTGAGGTGCAAAGCAAGGGAACCTGCACATCAGATCCCAAGGAGCTGACCATGAATGGGGGAGCAGAGCAGCAAAGTGGTGCTAAAGAGCAGGTGGGAACCAGGTAGTGCCGGAGGTTGCCAGTTGCAGCTACAGCTTTGCCCTCAGCATGGAAGTGGGGATAGAAGGAAGGCATGTGGCTACAGACATATTCTTCCCAGGGCAGTTGTTCATGGATGAGTGAGAAGGATTATCCCCTGAGCTCTGCAGAATACTCCAGCAGAAGGTACTGTACAGGTGCAGAGGACTGACAACATACTCTGTTTTATTATGCTCTCTGTATTATTTTTTCCTCTCTTATAAAACAAAGCTTTAGAAAAATTGGATTATTTGGCTGAGTTCAGACTTTGGGCCTTCCAACTGAAGCTGGCAAAAATGAAGGAATTTCTTTGTTCTCAGCATTGCTTAGCTTTAGCAGGAGAGCCGAAGCAAGTTCAGAGCAGCAGAAGGGAAGTGCTGTAGTTGCTCATTCTGTACCTGCTTGAGGTAACCACACAATGTATGTCTATAGGTCTGTCTGGAGCTGTAGCTGAATCCTACTTTATACCCTCCAGATTGAGTGTATATTTAGCAGGCTGTGTATGTCCTGACTGACAGAAGCCCCATCACATGGTAGAGAGACCATAGTGTAGCAACTAACAGATTGCCTGCTTCTTTCCTTGGTTGTGTCCTGGGCCAGATTCATGATAGCAGCTGGTTACTTTGAAGGCAAAGTTGCAGGTATGCGGAGAAAGAAAGGAACAGTATTCAGGTGTGAGGGAGGTATGGGTCAAATAGAGACCCATGGGTCCCTGGCAGGGAGCACCCTTTGACATAAATGCAACCTGTTGTTCCCACCATGCTGCAGGAACTTACTCTTGATTTCGAATGACTAAGGCTAGCCTTCTGTATAGGATGAGCTGTAGGCATGAGGCATTGCAAAATCAGTCTCCTTTCTTTACTCTGAGTTAGAGAGTCGTGGATTCTACTGCTGTTCCTTTGAAGTGTGCTTTGCTCTGAGCCACCTGCAAATGAAGGAAACATGTAGATGTGGTACTTAGGGACGTGGTTTAGTGGGTAATATTGGTGGTAGGTGGGTGGTTGGACTAGATGATCTTAGAGGACTTTTCTGACCATTGTGATTCTATGATTTGACACTGAAATCTTCAAAGAATCTGAGGTAGGATTACAGCCGTGCTGCCTGCTGTGTAAGGCTCTGAAACCCTAGTTACAGTAGCAGCCAGCATATGAACTGCCCACCTCCTATTTTTATCTTTATCTTTACATGCATTTGGAACTGAGAAGAAGCCAAACAAAATAATCTGAAAGGTTTACTCAGTCATGTTTTTTTTTAACTTTTAACCTTTCTCCATCAAGGTTATACCCAGGAAGATTGTTCTTAATTTCTGTAATATCAGATGGAAATCTGAATTGAGAGCTCCCATTAGACTATAAACCGTAAACTTCTTGCAAACATCAATGCTTCTGGTATGGTATTATCTTTCATTATGAAAACAACTACCAGGAAAAATGTGAAGGCTAGTCCATACTTTCTTCTACGCTAAGCCATTCCTTTTGGCTTCTTCACATGCTGGAGCTTCAGCTATTAAAATAGATTGCTGGAGCACAGTATTGGTCCAGTCTGGGCAGCATGGAACTAAATATCCCCTAGAAAAGCCACCTCAGAATTTGGGTGAGTACTATGCACTACTTCTACACAAAACTGCAGTTGTCATAGCAGTGATCCTTTAGGAAATTGGTGTCCACTTCTCCAGAGGGATGTTAGGAATGAGAGATTGTTTCCTCAGGGCACATCACACCAGGGCCTAAATTGCAGAGGTGCTGTGCTCTTTACACTGGCTGAAAGAGGCGCCTGAAGATGGGCTGTGACTGAGATGTTGGGGCGAGTGAGTCTTCCCTGGGAGCTGAAGTGCCTGTCCATGTTTCAGTGGGGCTTCCAGCGGAAGCAGGCCTGTGGTGTGCCTCAGCCAGCCTCGTTCTGTTGACTTCCCGGGCTCCCCGCTTTGTTTTTCCTCCGCTTTGGGATTTGGCCCAGATTGTGCTTGGACTGTGAATGCTTCCAGATGTTCTCAGCCCTCGGGGGGACAGAGGCACGCCAGGCCCTAATTGGTATGCAAGCAAGGCCTGTGCAAGGGGCATATAAAACATTACCTATCCCTTGGCCAACGCCTCCCGCCTGGAGGCCTGCTGGTCGCTAGTGGCAAAGGGGAAGGAAAATATCACAGCCTGGTGGAACTGTTCCTTTTATTACCGTATCCCTGGGCAAAATGGCCAGTGTGCTAAGTGGCACCTGGATGGAAAGGCAGGAGAATGCAACAGGAGGAAGCAATGAGAAAGGAGTCCAAGCCAAAAGCATTAAAAACCTGAAGGAAAACATTACTTCTCTTGCTGCTGCCAAGTTTATTTCAGTATGTGGCAACCTGCTGAAGTACGTTCCTTTATAGGGGAGGAATTAGAGAGGACAAGACCTTAAATTCCTCCCATTTGCTCAAGAACTCTAGCAAACACCTCCTCCTTCTTCCCCCTCCTGCTGGTCCGATTTTAAGGAGATTTTAATTTGAGCCCAAAGTGCTGGAACATAGACAGGAAACTGCTTATAATTTGCAAAAGTGTATATAGTTTCATGGAAAAGCAACATATATACTGAAGCCTATGCCTTTCAAATTCTTCCCGGCAGCCATCTCTTCTGGCCTCAGGACAATGAAGTCTCTGTGTTCAGGTCTGTTTTCAGTCGAAACGGTCCATGACTGCTCTTTTGTGACCGAACAGAATGCAAGGGCGAGCTGGAGTGAGTGCTCGGTGCCTTAATTGCTTTGGGTCATGTGGCTGCCTCTGCTGCTGCAAGTGGCAAAGCACATGCAACTGAGGAGCATCTTTTCTGCTACGGGTGGACTCCAAAAAAAAAAAAAAAGCCACAGAGGGGAAATTCAGGCCTCTCTTGGAAATCAGAGATAAGGCTCCCATCAGCTTTGACAGGACCAGGACCTCAGCCATTGTGCTGTGACGAATGGATATGTGCTTGCATTCATGTTTATGACAAGGTCGTTGTGAGATAGAAATGCCCTTGGCTTCAGCTGCTAAGAAAATTGGGAGTCCGGCCTTTCCACTTGCCCTAGAAAGTCTGAGGCACAAAGACAAAGTAAGCAGACAATGAGTTGCTTGACTGGCAAGCACAAATGTGAGCTTTTGCACGTACAAAGGATTGTTTGTGCAAGCAAAAACTACATGCAGGATGATGAGCATGTGGCCATGACAGGAAGGTCTTCAAAATGAAGAAATTGTTTCCAAACCCATCACCAGTTTGATTAAGAAAATGAGGACAACATTTTGAGCATCATGTAATTTGGCTTTGGAGTGTAAGAAGTCTCTTGCCTTGGGTAACCAGCAGGCACATTAGCTCTTGGACAGTGGGGGCTGCAGGAAGCTGACAATGCTGCTGTTCGCATGGGGACACTTAAAAGAAACCATCCACATAGAAGACATCATTAGAATATAGGCCACATTGCAGCCTGTTCGAACGCTGATGGCCCAATACTGTTGGCAAGCAGTAGCCTGGAACCAGATTCTCAGACAGTATAGATGTGCAATTGTGCATGCAAAATGCATGTCTAATTGCTCGACTAATTGCTGTGAAGCTATCAGAATCCCACAAAATGGGGAATAAACAGAGGTTTTACTTAGTCTTTGCAACTACACTTGTACACTTGTGGTAGTGGCTCAACTATGCTAAATATTCATTTGTGCCCTACGCTAGATATCTCAGGCAAGATATGGACAGACCAAAGCATTGTACTGTTGGTTGCAAATAAGGAGGAGTGAGTTAGTTTTCTGGGCTGTAATGTTATCTGGCTTGTCAGAGATACTTGCCTGAAAACTCTGTCAAATCCCAATTTCAAATCCAGAACTTCAGAGTCCACACTCCAGGTGCTGGACTTTGAAATGCAGTGTAACATAAGTTATTTGCCCAAGGGCATCTTAACTTCCATATTTCCCTCCTTTCTTTGGGAAATTGAGGGTAATTATGCTTAACTGTTCTCGTAATTTAGGCACAACTTAAATATGGGTGAAATCCCACATTTTCCATTTGCAAGGAATCTATTTCTCTTCAATTTAGTTCCCTCTTGTTGCTGCTGAGCTAGGTGCCCACTGTTTAGTTACAACAACCAACGATTTTAATCTGCTCTCTGTGACCCCAGCTACCAGCTTTTAATCCACATGTGCAGCATCGTAACATCAGGCCTATCTGAAAATGTGCTGAAACTCTTAAGGGAGGTACTTGGTGTTTGCTGCCAACATCTTGTGGGTGAGCAGGCAGGATTGCTGTTTCACCTTGAACAGAAGGTGGTGGTATTGAGATTCTATGGCTTTCCTTGAAAATGCTTCTCCACCTAATTGTAACTGGTGCATCACCAATTCATAAGCTCCAAATTTAGGAGTTTAAAGCACAAATCAAGAACTAGCCATGTAAAGCATTGAAGGTCAGTTGGTGCAGATGCACCTGTGCATCACACTACTGCCACAAGTCCCTTTCTGTAGATCTGTGCTGCTGGGAGCACAGTCCATCATTCCAAGATACGTCACAAAGGTAAAATGTGTATTTAGAAGAGAGGTGAAAAAGAGGTCACACAGCCTTTCAGCATGTGGTGAGATCCAGAGGTTCTGCAGCTGGGAGACAGGACAGTCTCCAGCAGTTGGGGTTTACTGATATGCAGAAGTCAAAAACAATGGGATTTAATGAATCTGGTCCGTTTTAAAGTCAGCATATCCTTTCAGCTGGGCGGAAGTCAGGGGTGTTCATCGTTTTGGACTTGAGACCAGCCAACTCTTGAGTTGGGTCTGCTTCCAGAATTTGGAAGCTTTGGAGTCCCTGGGTGCAGCCCTGTCACTTCTAGTTATCATAATACGGTTCAGATCTCCAAAGAAGCCAAATGGGGCCCAGTTCTCAGCAAAATTCCGATTACATTTCTGCTGAAGAAAAGTCCAGGGACAATCAGTCCATTTGCAAGTATCTGTTATAACAAGAGAGGAAAAACTGGATCAAATCCTAGCCCTGGAAAGCTGCAGAGTGGGTTTCCTGGTTCTTATTTCATTAGCCTGCCTAACCCTCAGAAATACATCTGAAATGATACGGTGTCACGAGAGATAGCTCATTGACTCCATGGGACTTTTGCACAAGTCTCCAATTGCAACAAGGTGCTGGTGTTTACTGACAAGATACATGGCGGCTTTTTGATGCTCTACTGACACGTAGCTGAAGATGGTGATTCTGACTTTTATTTTTTTCTGTAATAGAGTGATTGAGAAAATGTTCTTGAAAGCAATGACAAAACAGCCATGATCCTTTCACAGTGGCAATCTGGCAGTGCTATTTTACCTCCTTTCATGGTTGGAAAATGGAAAAATAAAACACTTCTAAGCCAGATGCTGCTGATTGTCCTTTCTTCCTTCCTCTCGCACTCCAAACCATTCAATTCCTGGTATCCAGGTGATAAGCCAAGTCCTTTTAATAAAAATACATGCCAAGAAGACGTTGCTTAAGCTCTCTAGGTTTTGGTAGGAGACTTTCCATTCAGCCTTCTCTACTATCAAGAACAGAATCAAGAGGTTTGGTATCGGGTTCTTGGAGATCTCTCTGAAGTATTTTAAATATGAACAAGGAGGTTTTCTGCTACTTTCCACTTCTAGTGGCTTTAACCAGTTCTACAGTGCCATTTAGTTAAAATAAATGATGAAACTCTACACTTGTTCCTTTACTTCCGAATAAAAGGTCTAGTTGCTCTTAAACAATATTGGCCTGACTCCATCCAAGTCACTTCCATCAAGTGCCCTATGTTCACCTGTTGCAGGAACTGTAGAAAGGGCCGAACAGGATCATAAAGAGTTTTAACTCTATCATCATAGCTAGGATATTCCATATGCTGGTTCCTGGCAAGTTTATGGAGAGGATTTCTGCAATGGCAGAAACCTAGATTCTGTACCATAGTATATCTCTTCGCATCCTTGTACTACTGCAGGGATTCAGAATGGCCCTAGCTGTGAAATGTTGTGACAATCAATGGGACCTCGCCAAACCTGCAGGGAGAGAAATTCATGGCTAAAGACAGGTAGAAGACGGAGGAAAGGATTTCCTTTTTGTTTCTAAATGCAAAACTGTAGAGCACTGTGAAGGGCCTGAAGGCTGTGAGGATCTGGGAAACACCTGTGAGCTGAGAGTCGGATGATGCTCTGCCTCTTTCCACTTCCCTCTAACACAGATGTGGCTGGAGGCAATCCACTATCCTGTTTCCAGCCTGTTGTGCTCTGAGTAAGCCGTAGAGGGTGCTCTTGCTCTGCCTGAAAGCAAGAAGCCTGTGCATCTCGTGTTCCATCTCTTCCTCCTTCCCTCTTTTCCACCCCCCTCCTTTGAAATACAAGCAAACAAGCAAGCCTGCTGCTTCGTGAACTTTGTGTTGGAACCAAGGAGTCAACGGTAAAGAGCCTTTTCCAAACACCCCCTCCCCTGCATTGCAGGGAGGCTGGGATTTAGGGCTGCGCTTCGAGGGGCTGTGTGGAGGAGAGCCAGGAAGGGGAGGGCAAGAGGCTGCTTGTTGTCATCTGCGCCTGAGGGAAAGGCTGTCACCTACAGGCTGGCCAAAAGGAGAGCTGTTCCCGTGCTCCTGGCCTGATGCAGAAGGGGTGCCCTGGCAGACCTTGAGCTGGATGCTCAGTCTCAGGGCTGAGGGTTTCCCATTGCACTGTCATCGAATTGCTGCTTTGTCCTGGGGAGGTCCGATCTACCATTCTACAGGAGAAATGCACTCGTTTCCTAATCCTAGATCTGAGCCCGGGTGTTTATTATAGCAGCCTGGGGGTGCCTCAGCTTTTCTAGCTGCTGGGCACAAAGGTGACGTGTATCCTGCTGCTGCGTGCCTGTTCAGAGAGCTGCTTTCTTTTCCCCAGGCTGGGGCTGGCATCAGTGGATGCTCTGTTTTTCTTGGCTTTTGTCTCCTCAGGAGAAGGAAGCACCCAGACACTTGTCCATAGGCATTCATCTCTATAAAAATCACACCTTTCTTCATGTTTTCCCTCAGACTGAGTGCCGTAGTAGCTCAAAGCCTTACCTGTGGTGGGTTTTGCTGCTCCCTTCATGATAATGATAGGGTCTATGATGATAACCATAATGAAAGTCTGCGTTTTGGCCAGCAGAAAAACATTCAGCTTTCCAATCAGGAATGGCAATCTGTCAAGGAAGTGTTTACCTTATGTGCTGCTTGCCCATGGAGTGCCTTGGTGCAGGGCAGCTGCTTTGTGCAAATGCACCTTGAGTGTTTGGGAGTAAAGGGATTTTTTTTTTTTTACAGCCACAGAAAACAGATGGGAGGCATTTCAATTCACTGACCTTCCTCAAGACAATGGTAATTCAACTAAAAGTGCTCTTTGCCTGGACTGCTCTTAGAATCCCCCAGTGATGGAGATTTCACAAACTTTCCATCCTTCTGTTCCAGAATTTCACACTTCTTACTTTGGTGATAATATCTGGATTACACTTCCCATTCCTCACACCTCTTGGATAAGCAGTCACCAGAGGAATGTTCTTTAGAACATTTTCTCTCTGTTGTGTGAATCTGCTTCATAATTAGAAAATAATACATCAATGTTGTTTTGGGTCTGTATGCTGATTTAGGGACGGGCTTAATATGCTTTATGCACATCTGCAGCTTGCATTTCTTGATATGCAGATGAACATGCTGCTGTTATGTAGTGTCACTCACAGTGATAGCCACTCTCCAGCTGGAGAAGGGGACATTGTGGTGAGGTGCTGAGGATGTCCCTGACAGTTGTGGAGGTTTGTTCTTTCTTAAAGAGGTGCTCTGCAAAGATCTCGAATAGACCAAGAACAACTGTGTTTGATACCCAGGAGAAAACGTTCTTTTAGTGCTAATCCGTGTAAGATGAGGAGTGAGAAAATGCAGCATAGGATGAAATTAGAGGTGGAATTTATTGTATTTTATCCTAAGCTTTTTGAAGAATTAACAATTTTTATCTAAGTTCATGCCACAGTCAACAATGAAGGACCAGTGTCTCCAGAGGATGAGTTTCTCCCTCCTAAAGTGGGTGTTTAAGTTAGGTGGTAATGGGAGGAAAATGAAAACACTTTCATCTATTTTCTTTTTATATTATAATGTACTTTTGAACTTCATAAGGCTTCCCGTTTACTAATTTCAGTTTAGCTAAACAGTCAAAAGCTATCAATAATCTAAAACTGTTGGAGATATTTATAATTTATGGAACAGGACATGCTTGGTTAAGAAATTAACAAATAAATCCCCATACCAAACACTTCTGAGAATACTGAAGTCTTGCTCATGACCATTTGCTAAGAGAAAAAGCCGCAGTCACCAAGTAAATCTCCTGTGCCTCATTTAGACTTCTATTATATGTAGCTAGCCCTTGAAAATAAGCTGCTTTCTGCCATCCCCTGAAGACCTGTGGTCATGGAACATTTATCCATTTTTCTACATGATTTCAAAATGTATTATTATTTACTTTGATGAACACTTAACATGAGTGCCATGTTTATGGAATTACCTATATCAAAGTAAAGATGTAATAAAGCTATTAATCTTCTCATCTGTTCTCTGTGGCCAGTGAAAGGATTAATCATTAATTATCACAGCCATATGATTAGTTTAGCTTGGAATGTCTTAGAAAGTGGGACCAGTGGTTCTTTTTTCCTCTAAGGAGACTAATTTAAAGCTGAGTCATTAGGTCTAAGGATGTTTAACTTAGATCTTTTACCAGGAGGCACTCTATGCTACTTCTGGTTAATCCATTTTGAAATTGGTACAAACAAAAATACTCCTTCCAGAGAAGGGGAATCTTATGAAGGCAAATAATATGCTTTTGTATCTTCCACTGGTCCATTGCATGCTCTAGCTTGGTTTTCTTTGAAGAAATAAGGAATTGAAAAATGGACAGAATCATTTATCTACTCCAAAACTTTCCTTGTCAGCTATAACCAGACGGCAATTTCCATTTGGATTTATTTCTACTTATTTCCATCCTGGTGCAAAATATTCTTCTCTATCCTTTTATAATGCAGAAAGGAGTTATTTTCTTGCCAAGTCAGACACACACTTCTGGCAGAAACAGTCACACCTACCTTCTCTCAGTAGCTTTCAGTCCATCATGCAGTAGCCAGTAACCTACACAAGGCAAACACCTCCTTTGTAATGTCAAATTTTATATATCGAAATCTTCAGCTGGAAAGTCTTCTTTTAACACCCTGAGATAGGCTTTGAAATACAAATTTATCATGGGTATTTAGCCAAGCATTTCCTCAGCCCTGCTCACTGCAGGTGTTTTCATCTTTGACTTCTTATGCAGTGAAAAGGAGCGTGGCATTTTTGAAGGATGGATGGATGCATGGGTGGATAAGGTCCCATATTCTAGGGCTAATGCTTGAGAGTCTCATGACATGAAGACATCTATTGCATCCATTTATCTAGAAGAGAAGGAATCAAAATGGTTGTGGGAGAGGCACTTCACAACATAAGCTTTGTCCTCTGTAATTTGGAAATTGTATAAAAGAGGGTTGAAGAAGGATCAGAGCAACATATTTAGGATCTTTCCTAGCCAGGTCAGGGCATTCTATAAATCTGACTTCTTAAGACTGAAGTTAAGACTGCTTCACGTGATCATAGACTCATTAAGGTTGGAAAAGACCTGTGAGGTCATCTAGTCTAACCATCCATCTACCACCAATATTGTCCGCTAAACCATGTCCCTGAGCCACCACATCTACACATTTCTTGGACACCTCCAGTGAAAGTGACTCTATCACCTCCATGGGTACCCAGTTCCAATGATGATTAAAGGCATCTCACAAATTTCTGTGAGAAAGCCTGTAGGAAGGAGAAGATGAAGGGATGTTTCTTCTTTCTCTAGTTTTTTTTTCCTCTAAAGCTTTGCTCCTTGGGTCTGTAGAAGCAATATACCACAACAGGATCTTCTACCCACATGGATGTAATCATTTTGTCAATTCTAGCCAGTGACAGATGCTTCTTCACAAGGCAAAATACTTTCCAAAAAAAAAAAAAAAAAAAAAAAAGTGCAGTGGGAAGTCAGAAAGTCTTCGAAGCATTGAAACCTGGTGACTACTCTTGCAATACAAAGCACTTTAAACAAAAGCAAATAAGAGAAAGGTGGGAATGGGCTGTGCAAGTTTACCTGTTTCCTTATCTCTTCAAAGTTACTGTAGCCCTTCTAGCAAGGGGAAGAATTCAGTGTACTTCACATCAAGCTTTTTGATTTCTGAGGTACTTGTGTCTCAGTCAACAACTTTCTACCTGTAACTTTCCAAAAGTAAAGATTTCATGTAAACTCCAAACTCCCCTAAGGAAGCATGGGGCAGATGTCAACATTTTTGTAGTTATTCACCCTCTGCCAAAGCACACACATGACTGGGGCAGCAGAATGGTAGCAGTAGAATCTAGTGAAGCCAACAAACAAAGGCAGCACAAAGTCAATGTCTTTGAGCCCTCTGGCACAGAGACAGGTGAGGGGTCAATAGAAGTTAGCCAGGTTCAACTCTCACTCATGGGAAACCTTTGAATGAATCCTGTTGGTCTGGGCTGATAAGGATCTTTCTCAGCGTGTTTGCATTAGTGAGATGGAGCTGGAAATGTGACAAACATGGCTTTAACTTACAGAAGGACCAACTTTTAAATAAAAAGAGACTGCCCTCTCTTCTCTGGAGCAAGTTCTGAATCCTGCCCCATTTGCCCCGTCCCAGCTGCAGTTTCTATGTAATGCTTCCTCAGGCATCTCTGATGCTGGCCTCTAAACCACAGCATTTTTATATCCATCACAACTATGGGAGAGGTAAGAAGGACAAGCCTTGCAATTGAGCAAATCTCTGGCCAGGCTTTTTTTGGTCCAAGATGACTCTAAGGAAGAGGGTTGGAGAAAAGGGCCTGAAGAAAGCATGGCTGTTCTTAACAAAAAGGAGCAGGGGGGCGTGAAGTGTTGGCCATGGGTTTGTTGTCTGCTGAGTGCATTTTTGTACTTGTCAGTCAAGTCTCTTGAGGGCACGTTCCTGTCTGGCCCAGTACCTTTTCCTCAAGGTGTTCAGTCTCTCTCTTCTTCACTCATGCAATAGTCCTTCCAATCCTTGCATTTAGTGAGCCTACTCTGGCCTATTTTATTCTTATCTCTGTGCTCCTTCCCCTCTCGGCAGCCTGCTTGATTGATAGCAAGTAAACTAACCAGTCATTTTCCCCCTCTCTCTGCTTCTGTGTCAACTTAATGTACTACTGAGGACTGACCACAAAGATAAGCAATAAATAAATGGATATTTATCATTAAGGCATTTAGCAAGAGGCTGAAGGACATCCCAGCCTCTCAATGCAGAAATCACTTTGCACAGTGGAGAACTGCTGCCGGGTGGAATGTGTCAGCTGTGTACCAGGTCACGGGCACGTTACACAGCCATTGGAGAAGCAAGCTGAAGCGGTGGTATGAACACAACCATATGCTTAGCGTTAAGCCAGTGAGAAATTCCACTGAAGTCAAGGGGGTTTTTGCACGTGCTTAAGGGCTTTACTGGATTGGGGCCTACTGAGGGAATAATGGACTGTTGGTCCATTGGATGGGATCGGACCAAGAATCTTGCACCCTTCCTCTTGCCAAATCCCAAAGGATGACTGTGATTCACAAGTGAACTGGGTTGTTGAAAAGAATGGAACTCAGCTGATCAGATGGACATGATTTTGCTGGATGGATGCTGTCGAAAAAAGTGACTTTGTTTTATGGCCGCTTGGGCGCCCCTTGTAGGGTTTTTGTCTGTGCATGCATGTTTTTTGTCAAACTACCCAAGCTCAGGTAACTCACGTGATGGAACATGATCCCTCATCATAGTTGCTTGGCTGTTGATACAGATGAAAAGCCATCAAACCTTGATTAACAACAATATTTGCAGAGTCAGCAGCTAAGTTCCCTGACCTGCTACAGTTGTAGAGCAACAACATTGCAGCGGGCAAAAGATTAACCACAAAGATTGTTGAAAAGAAAAGAAAAGAAGAGGCAAGATTTGTCAGATCAAAGAGAATAAACTTGATGATGCTTAGAGATTAAATTGTCTCAGGATGATGTATGTAGCCATAAAAGTCTATAGGAATAAACTGGAACTCAGCTGCCGAGGAACTGTCAGCAGCCTGAGGACATTGTGTGGTCTTGACTGAGTAACAAAGAGGCTAAGAGGAGAAGAGAGATTCGTAGGCTCAGATCCGGGGCTGAGTTTCTCCATGTCCACAGACACATCACTTGTGGCTCCCTTTCTCCTTTCCCAGCCAAACCAATAAAATAAAGAAATGGGAAAATTGATTCCAACAGAAAAAATTGTTTCACATTTCCTAGTCTTTTTGGGTCCAAGTCGTCATTTGGTTTGTCTTGATTTCCGTGATGCTGCTGCACATGGACAAAAGGCTTACTAATTATCTTTGGGGCGCTTTGCAATCCTCTTCATAGTTTGCTGTAAGACAAACCCTGTTTTCCCTTCCAGAGGCTAGTTCAAGAGGGAGGGAGGTTAATCCCAGCAGTAAGATTTCAGCCAGTATCCTAAACCAGGAGGAAGGACTAGGGTCAAAGCTAGCAAATGGGGTTGGAAGAAATAAGGTCACGGTCAGTGTTTTCTTTGCGAGTGGATTACGAAGGTTTTGGAAACTCTCTCATCACAGAGGTAGTGAAATACTGCTAGTTTACTATAGGCAATGTTTAATCTCCACCCCTTCCATCCTCTTGTGGAATTAAAAATACAATCAGTAAGGTTTCAAATAACTGATGAAAAAACAGTCCTAATTTTCCAGCAGTTTTGAACAAAAAGAGGAGTGTTGGCGTTGTGAGCAGAAGCATAGAGCTGTGTGGGCTCAGCTCAGAGAATGAAAGTCGGCCATGAAGATAGGACTAGGAAAAGTTTGGCAAGCCATCTAATTCCTTGTACAAGCCATTTGTATGGGGCTGACTTATCATCCCGGAGGGGATATTGCAGCATTTAAAGAGACAGGGCTTTGAATGGTGAAGTTTTGTTGGTTTTCAGGAACCTTTGACAAACGTGGTAAATTTAAGTGATGGGAGGGATGGGTATATTTAGAAAGGGATGAAAGAGAGGAGTCGAGCTCCTAGTTCAGCCACGGGCTTCATGTTAGCTTAGAAAAATCACTTAGCTATGGGATTTGCTGTCTACAGACTAAATGTCTAACTGAAAGCTGTACTGTGGACTCCTGATAGCACCATAGAACAGTTGAGGGGACCTCTGAAATTCCAGCTATTGGAGTGTGAAAGACACCTCCAGACCTTTCCCCTCCCCACTGTTCCTGGAGCAGGATGTTTACCGTGGGAAAATGCCGCTCTGTTTTAATTGCTTTTTATTTATTTTATTTTTAATTTTCCTCTCTGTATTGTTATAAAGTCCTCAGCATGAGAATCCTTTCTCGGTGAGTCAGTGCATAACTCATTTTGTCTCTGGATCTTTGCTGGCTTTTTTGTTCATTATGGTAATAGTAGCAGTTATTCTGTGCCACCCAGACTGTAAGTCCTGTCAACATAAATTGTTTGTTTACATATTTGTTTTTCATGTTAAACACTGGAGAAAAAGGATATCAATTCCTGGTCACTTCAGGGTTGACCTGAGGCTCTCTTCACTTGCTCCTGTATTGTTTCTCTTTTAAACTCTACTGGAAACAGGAGCACTAAATATGTCTGTCTAGGCTATCCTGTAGCTCTACATTTCACCAGCTTAGTGTCTTGAAAGAGGAAAGAAGCTGTCTCCACAGAGTCCTGTACTGCAGTATATCCATGGCAGTGCAAATGGCCTGAGCATCTCAAATGGAACAAATGTTTGCAGTGTAGGCTGCAAGAAAAAGTGTCAGTCTTCTGCTGTATACTGAAGCAGAGGTTTCTCCATGCACTCTGAACTTAGTTTATGGCTTGCTTGCACCTAGTTCAATCAAATGAGTGCTCAGCATCTCACTGCAGCACTGAGAGCTCTGTGATTGGGGTTGATGTGGCATCTTAGTTCAGACTCTGCTGTTCATTCAGTAGACAGCGAAGAAAAATAGATCTTTACCTTAAAGGCACATACCAATATGTACCTAATTATCTCTGTGCTGTGATGTCCTGTAATGATTGGGTTTCAACTGAGATACTTCTTAGAGCTTTTCCTGGAGACACCTCCTTTTTGAGTGTCCCATATCTAGTCCATATTTCTTGAGATTTAACTTTTGATACATGGGGGGCGGGGGGGGCATAGATAGTTGCAAATGACTCAGATGCATAGAAAGCCATTGACTCTCTGTTTCAGACAAAAATCCCTTGAAGCTTCACATTTACAAAAATCCACGTGATTTCTTCCAGTGTGGTGTCACATGGAAAGGCATCTCCCTACAGTGCTGTTTTGGAAATACAATAGTCATTTTTGTTTTATCTGCTGTGCCATCAACCCCCCCCAGCTGGGGACTCAAACATGCATTAATTCTGCCTACAACTGCCAGGAGAGTTTGTTATGGCCAACAGCAAGAAGCATGTAGGAATCTGTGAGGTGTGTGTGTTTCTGCTGAAAAAGAGACTCGGTCCCAGTTTGCTGTCAGCTTTCATTACAGCAGGAGAAACTTCTTGATGGAGAGTGGATCGTGTAGTAGGCAAACACTGCACAAGAGGGAGATGCCAGGACTGGCTTTAAGGCTGGTTTGTTGTAAAGGGAGCGGGGAAGAAAGAGAAACTGGGATCTGAAAGGCAAGAAGAGAGCTGAAATATAAGGTAGCCCTCAGGAGTCTCAAGTGTTAGGCTGACAGCATGCTCAGCTCCTCTGAATGAGGACCTGCCCCCCCCATTTCCCCCCCCACCCTTCTTGCCCCCTTTTTTCCCCTCTCCTTCCCCTCTCTCCCTCTTCTCCTTTTGTGTTCACTAGCGCAAGTTTGAGAAGGATTAAATAAACCCAACAAATGGAGACTGGCTTTTCCACCTTTCCTTGGAGGCAGCTGTCTTTCTGCAGTTGAAGCAGTGCATTGCTATGAAGGCTCAGCATATCTCTGCCTGATTGCGTGCAGACATCCAGAATGTTGCAGCACATCTCCTGTGACAGTGGTCCCTTTGGAGGGGCAGAGCACTGAGTGGGGGACTTATCTGAGGGAATCATTTCGGGGAGGCCGTTGTCTTGTTCAGCCTGGTCCCTAAGGCGCTATATGAGTTTGTCTTTCTTCCCTTGTGACATCATCTCTTGCATACTGGATCACATGGAGAAACAAGCATCTGGCTGGAGGAGGAAAGCTCTTTCAATACCTATGTCTGGGGAAAGCCAGGGCATGGGCTTAGCCTTTTCAGCCATCAGGTTGGGTGATGACTCACGAGGCATGAAGCCTTAGGAAGCTGGGGTTCATCAGTCATCCTGGCTGCCTAATGACCTGCTTAGTTACTCATTACCTGCTGGCTAAGCTAGCCTGACTCCATCCAGCAGTGCCAACCATGGGATGCTTGCTGGGATCACAAAATCAAGAGTTTTTTGTTTAGCTTTGTTTGGATTTACCTGATAAGAACTGGCATGGGGTGAATAATCATGATTTAGTCCAGCAGCACTGTATCACGCTTTCTCATTTATTAAATATATGAAATACGTCTCATCCATTATATTTATTTGGTGAGGTATTGGAACAGGCTGCTCAGGGAGGTGGTGGAGTCACCGTCCCTGGAGGTTTTCAAGAAAAATATAGGTGTGACACTGAGGGACATGGTCTAGAGCAGTTACAGGGATGAGCTGATGGTTGGACTGGATGATCTTATTAGTCTTTCCAGCCTTAATGATTCTGTGGTAATCTCTCTCTGAAATGCTGGTCATTGCTCTCACTGCTGCTGACAAAATTACAACTGTGCTATGCCCTGCAGTAAAAGCAGAGTCAAACACTCTGCCTGTTTCT
Source organism: Numida meleagris (assembly GCF_002078875.1). Taxonomy (NCBI): domain Eukaryota; kingdom Metazoa; phylum Chordata; class Aves; order Galliformes; family Numididae; genus Numida; species Numida meleagris. The sequence continues at coordinate 56,921,745 of NC_034413.1, forward strand.
GCATCATTCAGTGCTGAAGTCCATGGTGTAATTCCTCTCTTTCCTAGTCACTCTTGTCACTCAGATCTCTGGCAGATCATCAGCTCCTACAGACACGTTCCTTGGATTCAGACACCCTCCCTGCTTTGTGGACAAGGCCTTTATTGGAAGGTTGCTTCAGTCTCCCAGGAGTCAGCCTGGAGGTACAGCTCACACCCCCACAGCGCTGGCTCCTTTTCTATATCTATAACTGTCTTGCATCTTTGCAGTTTCTCCTGCAGACGTGGTTTCAGTCTGATCTTTGTCCTGACTTGCTGCTGTGGAATGTGAGGTCTTTATTTATTTATTTTTCTCCATAAAACAAAAATATGAAGCTAAGTACATCTTGTCGAGACTTCAAGCTTGCGTTTTCTGTCTGTGTCCCCTATAGAAAGTAAGAGCTGCACCTTGTTTTTCTCTCTCCCTTTTACCTCCTCTTTGTCCGCCTGCCCTCGGAGAAGATTTATGCCCTGTTGTGAAAGCGCTGTACCTAACCCAGCCAGCTCTCACAGCTTCCCTTGCTGTGCAATTCCAGTACGATCTTGCTTCAATGCATACTTGATTCAGGAACAGTGGGGTGTGTTCAGATGGATGGAGCTGATCAGACCTGAGCCAAACTCTTATTTTATTGCAGTTTATTTCTTTAGGAAGAGCCAGGGTTGAACTAGGAGTTCATTGAGTTTTAAGCTAACACATTGGCTCTCTCAGCAGGACCAGGCCATCGGCATATATGGTTATTTACAGCAGCTCAGCTGAGGCAGAGTAACCCATAAATAGCAACTTCTCGTGTTTGCTCACAGGCACATATTCTTAGAGAAGGCAGAAACCTCACGTTCCAGCCCATTCGTTAACATTCAGCAATAGGATTTTTGAAGGAAAATGTCTCCCTAGGTAGGATATCCTATAACTCCTGACCACAGGGGTTTCCTGCAGCTTCACCTCCAGCATCTGGTGTTGTCTATTCTCAGAGACAGGCAGATGGGGTAGATGGACCCCTGATCTGATTCAGGAGGACAGCAACTCCCATGAGACAAGTGCAACACCGGAGAAGTATGTCAGATGCATTCCAGATGGATATCCCTGGAGAGAAGTGTCTTAATTCACAGACCAGGCAACGAGACTCAAAGAGGAAATGGCTTTCCCCATCACAGTGGGGAGCCTCAAGGAAGGAAGGGTAGCTCACCTTCCTAGCCTAAGCTCTCTGCCTTGGTCTAGTGGCTTTGGTGTCTCCGATCTGAACTGAGAGATCTCTTCACAAGCGTATTTCATTGTGATACCTCCGGACAGTCCTTACCGGTGTCCTCTTTCCATTACTGGTTAATTCAGAGCAGTGACTTAACATCCTCTGCCACGAGTGAGCCGTCTCCTGAATGAACTCTGCCCATTCTGACTTTTCTGATCAACAATACAGCTGATTTTAGAGGTGAGTCATGCCAAGGGCAAATATATGGGCAAGTTCTTTTCTCCCAGATTGACTCATCTTTCCCTTATTTACAGTTACAACACTGTATCTTCTGTCTCAGATACATGAGTTGTTCTATAGGAAAGATTTAGTCTGCTGCTATTTCTCTACCTAGACAACGTTTTATTGTTGTTGTTTCACAGATCTGTGAGACATCCTAGACCTCGCATTCCCTCTTTAAGGAATGTATTCATATGCTGTAATAGCAGGTACAGTCGACAACTCTTTGGTCATCTGACCAGCTCTCTAGTCATACACTGACAGTACTTGTACTATTTCCATTGATTATTTGGGAGATTAGTCCCATGCCTCGCAGAAAGATACTCTGCTTATGGCCCACATCTCTTGGCAGCATTCCAGACTGAAATACGCAGACAATTCCAAAAGCAAACATCAGCATAATTTTCTTTCAGAATAACACTTAAAAGCTCTTGTGAACAGGAAGGTCACACTGCACTAGACCCTGCCCATAACCAAGGAGCAAGGCTGAACTCTTCATTTCAATGTGTATTAGCCATGCAGGTGGAGCTGGAGAATAAGAGATTCAGAGCGAGGACTTACCCAGGTAATAGGAAAGTCATGAAAAATAAGATGCAGTACAGAAATCCATCTCCATCCAATGGTAATTGCAGAAGAACTCCTACACAGATGAAGTGCCCCCAGTAATCTCATTGCTGCCTTCCAGACAACTGGGTCACGATCCCAGCAGCTGATGATTGACGTCCATCGCAATAGAAAGGCAAGGCACCACACACGCTCACTCAAACACTGCACCATTGATGAGGAACAGATTTTTCACTGGCAATATTGATTCAAGCTACGCCAAACACGTACAATGGAAAGGACGGATGGATCTTAGGAAGCACGTACTTTGGAGCCTCACTTGCTGCTGGCTGGCCTTGAACACGTTTCTATCCTCTCTCCTTATAGAAGCATGTTTTTATGTGTAGCAATAATGTGTTTTCCTTCCCATGGTATTTACAGATACGCACTGCTTTCTGGCAGGTTGGTTGTGGATGACAGGTTGGGAAGGATTTCACTTTGCCTGTGTTTTCTCTGAGAGGTTAGACAGTGTGTGGGGGTGGTGTTAGATTCCCCATCTTTTCACTAAGACCTTGTATTAGAGGATCAGGAGGATCACTGACAGGTGCTACAAGATGGTCCTCTGAAGGGGATTCTCTTTGTGTACTTGTCAGGTCAAGTGGTGTTATTTAAGCATATGTACCATGGTGGGTGTTGCAAAAAGGTTCTTCCAAGTTGTTTGCAGCAGTGAAACCATTTCAGCCAAGTTGGTAGTACTGCAGTCAAACCATCTGCTTGCTCAGCGCTCTTGACTGCATTGCAAACATTTTGTGCTGGGGAGGTTCGGTTTGGATGTTAGGAAGAACTTCACCAAAGGAATGGTGAAACACTGGGACAGGCTGCCCAGGGAGGTGGTAGAGTCACTGACCCTGGAGATGTTCAAGAAATGTGTAGATGTGGCACTGAGGGACATGGCTAGTGGGCATGGTGGGAATGGGTTGGAGTAGATGATTCAGTAGTCTTTTCCAACTGTAACGATTCTACGACTATGATTCAACACAGAGACGTTCTGATTATCAAGTGCCGTTTTGTCCTGTTAATGCTTATTTTCAGTGCCCTTGCTCAGGTCTCCTACTTTGACCAGGTAGCTGCTCCAGTCAGAAGAAAATGAGCCAAGAGGTTCTTCAGCCTCACCCAAACACAATCTTTGAAGGCTGGTGAGGATATAGGAATAGTTGAGATAATACTGGGGAAAATGGTGATTTAATGTGAATCTCCAAAGCTTTATGCAGGATAATGGTTATAGGTAAAGGGCCCTGGAAGATCTGTGTATTAGCTCTGGATCCCATTTAATCAGATGCACAGTAGATAATTGCATGATGCAGTCAAATTTGCAGGTTAACAAGCTGTGGAGGGATGGTGGGCAGGGATGCCCATCTCTCTATTTGTATCTGCAAAAACAACAGTTAAATGTTAAGTAAGAAATCTGAGGGAGGTAAAGATGCCTGTCTAATGCCGTTGTACCAGGAACTGATTTTTCGCCGTCATAAATTCAGTACATGGAAATTTCCTGTGTCTAAATAGGCCTTGTCAGAATGTCTCAGATAAATACACAGAGTGGGATCCTTGCAGCCTCAGAGATTACTAGGATAAGGTATGAGAGCTTAAAGTAACTAAAAGAAATAATTGCTGGCTTGAGGAAATAGCAAAATCAACCGGAAAGGCCCATTTTTTTTCTAGTCCTGATGACAGCCAGGAAAATTTCATTAGTCTTAAGAGCTTTGCTTTACCTTTTTATTTCCACCAGAAGGCTGAATTCCCCCTGCTCGTGTGTGGTTACACTTCTTTACTGAAACGGCACTGTTCTTATGGTATTTTATTATTTCTAGTACTGTTGAGATATTGCCTCTGAGCTCTGTGTGGGGAATGGATTTAGCTGCTGGGCATTGTGCAAACTCAGAGCAAAGTCATGATCCCCTTCCTAAAGACTGCATATGTAACGCAACACTTGGGGCACGTGGAAGTGGGAGGGGAAACGACAACAGGTGAAAGGGGTACCTGCACTCCAGTCTTTGTCATGGATCTCCAACCCCTTCTACCAAGCAGGGGGTGGCTCCTGGCACTCAGAGGCCTCCTGTGATCCCAGCAGACCTCCATCATTATTCATGAGGAAGAAATAATGATACCAACCCCTGTCTTTCCTCTGAGGGTGCTGCTTCAGGAGTAGGCATTCCCAGCTCAGTGCGCTATGCAGCCTGTTACACTGTTTTTGATGGCAAGCCAACACTGGATATTTCAAAAACGGATCCCTTTTCCCCTATACTGCTCAGTATCATAACTCAGCTGGGCCTTGGCATCAGCACTGCATGATGCAGGGGAGGAAATTCTTGTCTGATCCCAGCTGATGGGCCGCCCAGACCTAGGAACAAGAGGATTGATGGCCTCCATAAGCATCTTTGCTGCTAGCTCTGCTGTCTGTGCTGTGGAAGGATCCCTGCCTGTTCCCCCAAGGCCTGTTCTCCCCTTCCTTGCCTGGTGCTGATGCTTTTTAGCAGCTGACAGATCACCATTCCTTTGCCTCTTGCCCTGAGTGAGACATATTTCACTCGTGGGGAATTTTCAGTGTGAGGAAGGCTCTGAGACCCAAGCTTCATCTCGTGGGGCATTTCTATCCATACGGGGTTATTTTTTCCCCCTACTGTTCTTTTATCTAGTGTTTTTAAGAGGGATAAGAGATGAGCCCAGAATGTATTTATTGAGCCCAGGGGAGGTGCATGCATCTGTAAAATATTATGAAGATATCATTGATGAGTTGGTTTCACCTAAAGGCTGGAAGGAGTGTGATGCTTACGTGCCTCCTGGGGGATGGAGTGGAGCAGGGGAAAAGGCTGTTTGCTCAGTGATACCCCTTTCATAGTCAAGGAATGAATGGCACACAGGCTCTAGTTCTCAAAATACTGAATCTTCTGTGTCTTCTGGTTGCATTGGGTGGGAGGGAAAGCTGCACACTAGGCTCACCAGCATCACACACAACAAGATTTCCATCATTTCTCTCATAAAGCCTCTGATGTGTTTGCCCCACTCCGCTTATGCCTCTTACAGAGATTTACTTGCTAAAGATATCAGCCCCCAAGCTTTTTCCTAGAGTTTTGAAGGCATATCTAGATTCTCTCTTCTTTGACTGCTTCATTCCCAGATGTTATTTTTCTGGGCATGAAAGCAAGCCTTACTGGTCCTTCTGGTCCTCAGAGTCACATCTTAGCAGGCTTCAGCCTTCTGTTGCGTAATCTCTAGGGTGCTGTTCTCATCACCTGCACAGGTAAGCTGAGCTTTACCTATGGGTGGTGAACCCACTGAGCTCTAAGCCCCCAAAGATACCCTTTCTTATAGGTCTGATGATATTTCTGGTGGAAGATGAAATTTGGAACCCTAAGTAACACCTCTTACAGTGTGTCTAAGCACCTTTGACTAATCTGGAACTCAAGCAGATGAATCCAACCAGCCACGCTCACCAGTCAAATCAAAATCATTGCAACAAGGTCTTCAAAATGTTTCTGGATATTTCAGCTGCAGAAAGGCTTCTAAAAGGCAACAAGAGGCAAAACACCTGAACCTTTTGCAGCCTAAGATGGTCTGGCTCATCCTAAAACATGGGGTCAAGATTTTGGGGATTTATATCCTCTTGAAGCCATGTTTCTCCCCCTTCCTAGAGAAGGGATCTGAGGACCATCTGAGAACAGATCTTTGTCTCTCAAATCACCATGGTTAGTTTGGTGAAATCCATCAGCCCTAATGATCCAGGCTTGTCCCAGATGATTTCCCAGCCCAGTTTCAGAGACTAGCCACTGGGCAAAGCATCGTACCACCTTTTGAAGAGTTCTTCATCCCAGGCCAAGATATAAAACAATCTTTTCTTGGATGAGACCACCATCTGATGTCGATGCTTTCAACCCCTTCCCTGAAAGTTAAATAAACAGTAACTATAGTCCTGTTGTGACAGGAAGCAGTTCCAACCCTCTGCTCAGGAGAAGAGTAAGTGTCTTCCCCCTTTGGGCTTTGATTCTCTTTGTTTATGTAATGACTGAAAATCCTGACAATAAAGTGTAATGTTGAAACCATAAAGAGGTAGGAAAGGGGAGAGAAATTCATCTTTCAAAATAGTCTCAATATTCACTTGATCCTTTCAGTCTTTGCAGGGGGGAGGACCCATATCCTATCACACACCTGACATTGCCTCTAGCAAAATTAGTCACGATGGCCCCATGTAGGGCTTGAATTTATTGTTTGCAAATTTGGCTGGTCCGACCACTGGCCTGAACACCTGTGGAGCCTCAGAGTCCAGACTATTAGATTAATCTGTCAGTCACTCTATATAACAGCCTGTCCTCCTCTCCATTCTGGTCCGACACTCCCTTCCCAACTTGGTGTATAGCTCCGAGATCCAGTTTCACCGGAATGTAAACAGTGTCTGAATCCCCCTGCTTCCCCACTTTGCTTCCGCTGTGAGTGCACTTCGGGTATATCGGCTGCTTGAAAAGTAATTATCCTCACTTCCCACCTGATAAATTAAAGACCCCCAGGTTCTCTGCTTAATAGTGCAGAGCGGTCCAAAAGTGATTCTCCTGCAGAAGCTGTTAGGAGAACGTCCTAGCAACCCCACACCCCTCTGGACCTCATTGTGCTGGGATGACAGCCCATTAATCAGCCCGACCTGGCTTGGAGATGGCAAAGGTCGTGCTGCGTGGAGTCTAATTGGAAAAACAAATTCCACCCCTCTGGAGCACTTCCTGGCAGGGACGAAGGGGGAGACTTGCTTCGTTTCACACTTAAGTACCTTAAGTATTTTCCAAGACTGGAAGACCACTGATGTAAAGGGTTTGTACTTCAAACAGAGGAGCACAAATCCCCAGAGCTGTGTCTATGCTGCTCTGAAGTGTGTTTTTGGGAATGACTGGGAGAATTAAGAGCTCCCAAATCAACCCGCTTCATGTCTGCTCACCGCTTCCCGAGGAAACAGAGATGAGACCTGCTGGAGCATACATGGGCCCACATTTGGTGAGCGTGACCTTGTACTGTGCTGGTAGGTTCACTATCCACAGGCACAGATGAAAAGAGTGTTGTCAGACTTGGAATGACTTGGGATAGTCCTGAAAATGCAGTGTGGCTTGTTTGTGGTTTCCACATTAGAAAGGCTGAGCCACATCAAACCAGAAATGCAGTTGCCCCACACCCTCTCACTGACAGAGGCACACAGTGGATGCCTGGGAAAGGATGATGCTTCCCAGTGGCTCAGAGGTGCTGTATCTATGATTAGGACCACCTGATGGATTGTTTTTTCCATTAATCTGTCCATTCAGGTTTTAAGCCCACGCAAGCTTTTTCCTCTGTTGGAGTTGCACTGCTCAATGACACATTGCGTCCCTCTTTTTCTTCATTCTGTACCTGCCTCTTTTCAGCAGTACATTATGAGGGTCAAACCATAATCATCTCCTATTCATCTTCTCTGTTTAGACCTCTGCAATACCCTCTTTCAGTTGTAGAGATGTGCTTTCTCCTTACATGTGTCTATATTGGAAATGTACACTGCTTTTGATTCCAATCTGTACTACTCAGGAGGCTGGAATAGTTTATTGCAGTGGTCCTAAAATCCATGAATCTAGGAAACAGTAACATAAATTAGGTTATCTGTCCATGAAAATATCTCCTCCGTCCTGGCAGGTGGTGGTGTTCACAATTTGATAAGCCAAAATAAAGTCAAGCCAGGAAAAACAATGGATAAGCTGCAATATATTCTTTTGTTGGCTTAGTACAGGAGAAAGAAAATACAACCTAACAACAAAAAAAAGACCCTCTGGTTGTCAAATATTGTGCTTGATCTTTACGGCCCCATAAAGCAGTCCTTTAGATATAGGATTGAATGCATTGGCAAGCAAAGGAGTTGCTGCCATTTGGCTCAAAGACAAGACTAGCATTGTGCTACAGTTTGTTGTTTTCTGATAGAGTCTGGAGTAACTATATGCAGTTTATCTTCTGATCCTTTGGTGTAAAGTGGCATATTCCTTCATCACTAAGAAAAAGGCTCTGTAGCACCGACACCACTACAGCTGCATCACTGTACAGCACCTCCTTTTCTGCGCATGCTAGGAAGTGTTTGCATATATTTAGCAGTGACCCCAGCAACGATGTCTTCATTGTCAGGAAAACAGATCAGCATTTGTCATTTGTGCTGATCAATTTAGTTTGCTCTTTTCCTTTAGAAGTTTCAGCTTCTCGTTCCCGCTGCAGGTATAATGCTATCGAGTCTGTAACACCAGCATCTTGGATGACAGCTTATGAGGCTGAGCTGTGCTTTACCCACCTACACTCCAGTAATACAATGCCAACTTTATTCCAATATAAGAAAAGCAGTGCAAAGCTCTCCATCCAGACTTTTAGACCGCAAGACTTTCCAACTAATTCTGTTCTTGTATTTCTTTTCCTTATCTATTTGTACCAAAGTTCTTCAGCTTCTCAAGTTGTATACTTCTCATATATGTGTCATCTCTGTGTAAGCAGAGATATTCACACAATAGCACTGAGACTCAGAGAGAAATGTTCTGTGTTTAGACACAGCCGTGTCTAACTGCCTTGGCACAACATTATCTTTGGAGCTTAGGGTTGTGCCACCCATCTTGCAGGGAACTAACAGAAAAGAGTGAAGTAAGCAAGGACCAGTTTGTGGAGGTGTTACATGAGTTAAAAATGCCCTTGTGTGTGGGGTGAGAGGGTTACCTGGAAATTTCCCAAGGAACGGTCTGTATAGGCTATCCCATTCTGCCCTGCTTCAGCGAAGGGACATAAGGCAAGCATGGGGAACATGACAAGAGGAAATCCTGCTCTCATGAAAAGAAAGAAAAGTACTTTTCTTCCATTCTGGAGATCTGGATCTCCATCCCACATCATTTTCATGGGCTGCCATCCTGCTGGCTTGGCAGTAGCAGTTTTTTTTTTGGTTAGCAAGATGGTCCTTGTTGCAGTTTGAGCAAATCAGAGCAATTTTTTTTGAGGTGCACAGAGCTTAGACTTCAGTTTAAATCTCCTGTAGAAGCCTTTTCTCTGTTACATGTCCTGGTATTGGAGTTAACTGAGAAAATTCTTCTCCTGGCGCTGGGAAACAGTGATGGGTGAATACAATCCCTTGTCCTGGTCTCTGAGCTGATCTGAAGCTCCTCATGCACCTTTCCCCTCAAGCTGAGTGGAGGCCAGCGACTGCTTTCATGACAATCTACTATGAGGTGTTCCTGAAGTGTCCTGATTACAGGCTGTTCTTTCAGTGGTGAGGGATGAGGATATATATTTATATCCACCTCAATTTAAGTTTATCAATGGAAATGGCCATGCAACTCCTGCATGGGCCACTCCTGATCCATGAGAGTTCAGAAGATGGCTCGTGAGATATCAGAGAAGCAAATGAATACAGCAAACCCATAGATGCCTTCTTGCAGAGCCAAGGTTCAATTTCTTTCCTGGGAAAACAGAGAGGAGGTCTGAGATTCACTGGAGCCTGCCAAATATGAGGGGTAGCAATGAATGGGTCAAGGTGCCAGTCTTTGCTGAAGGCATTGGCATCAGCTGCCCACAAGAGAGAAAGGAGGGGTTGTGTGGAGAAGAGCTTGCCAATGAGTTAGGGAACCAGAGGCAGATTTCTGAGAAGCCCGGAAAGTATTTTGGAAATGGAGACCCAGCCCAGAGAGGTAAATGCAGCATGACCTGCTCTAACGCAGCATGGGGAAGGCAGAGAGCAGCCCAGCTGCTCGGATACTCGACACCGGGATCACGCTCAGCTGCTTGATTCCCTGATGCTGCTTGCAGTTGATGACTGAGGGCCATTTCCAGCATGGGATTTCATGTGTGGAGCCCATTTAGTGTATGGCAACTGCTGCTGAGACTTTCGGAGGGGTGACTCGGTTGCAGGCCAGGAAATGAACACAGGGAACTGTTGCTAGAAACCAGGCTGAACCACGTGAAAATAATAAAATAGATGTCCAAACTGGGACCTCTCCTGGGGTTGCACAGTGCTGACAAGCTGACCCTGGATGTGTCGCATCTCTCAGCTTCACAGCTCTTGACACACGGCACCAGCTCTCCCATATGTCAGGAGTCACATTCCCTACTGCTGGAATGCAGCCACCTCTGGAGCAGAACCCAGCAGCTGTTTAAAGAATTGACAGAAACAAACCAGGGACAGGATGCGAAGATGTAGCCAAAGTACAGGGGAAAACAAGGGAGGGAAAAATGTCAACCAAGTCCACTGGGCAAGTGTGATGGTCATTATAACAGGGATTGAACTCTCAAATGATAAAAAGCATTGCAAGTTACCAGGCATCAGCAGAGCTAATGTACCCTCTTGAGTCTTTTCCTATTGCCCTAAAGCTAGAAGAGAGGAGTACTAGTTTGGACCCTTCCTTTATGTATTATGCTTTACTATGCTTAGTAACCTATGGCTCCGTAGTAACCTGAAGAGAAGCACAATCCTTTTGTCTCTAGTAGACAAAAAATGTGGGTTTTGGCTTCTCCTTTCAAGCCAGGCTCACCTTTAGTTCTCAAGATGTTAACCTATTTCCACCTTTACTAATGATGCTCATCAGATCCTTCTGGATGCTGAAAGAGGGATAACCTAAAAGATAACTTAGAAACCCCCTAAAAGGCCATTGGAAGAGTCAGGAATGGCTTAGAAGCAAGGGAAGGACTACTGCATGCAAGTAATTCCCCAGTAAGCTGCCCCAGACCTCTGCTGCAGAGAAGAGACTACAGTGGACCATAGGATAATTCATATTGGAAGAGTCCTTAGGAGTCCTGTGGATCTGCTTGTTGACTCTGGAGCACGAGTGGCATCTTGGTCTGGCACTGCAGAGCTCTTACATCCTTCTGTTCCAGCCCAGTCCTGCGTATTTATTGGAGTCAGTCGAGAGTATCTGGACTGGCAATTACCTTCAGTCTCTAGTTCAAAGGGAATTAATTAGAGCGGACACCAAATGAATCCAGCAGAGAGACTGCTGTGTGGAGGCATCTGGGGCTTTGTGCAGTGATGCCCATCTGAACACACTGGCTCTTGGAAGGAGGCAGAGCATGGAAAAAGGGACAGAAGGTTCTGGGGTAGATAATGGAAGAATGCAGAGACAGGAAGCCCTGAATTCCCATATTGCCATTGCCCCTGCCATTTCAGTGGAGAGAACATCTTCTGCTCCCAGCACACAGACTGCCCCTTGCCACCATTGTACTTGGCTACTTGGAAAGCCATTTGCAAGCCTTCCCCCACTGAATTCAGTGTGCAGCCATAAGAACGGCAGCCACCTGGATCCCCTCCAGCTGTCCAGTGAGAGACAGGGAAAAGCAGTCAGTAGTAGTGTAGAAAAGGGAAGAAAAAAAGAAAAGAAAAAAAAAATGAAAAAAGGCCAGAAATCACTTTTCCTGGCACACTATGACGCACAGATTTGGGAATGAGGGTTGTGAAAGCTTTTTGTTTAGCTTATTCTTTTCTGGTCTGACAGCTGATAAGTCCCACAGCTCAGAAACATCTGACAGGACTGGCTGAAGTCAATTCATCTTTCATCTGCCCATCACGATCCTGAAGAGGAGAGTGACAGAACTGTTTCTCCTCTGTCTGAACGCCGCTCTCCCTCCTTCTCTTTCGTTTGCGTGATGTTGTTTGGAGCTTGGGAAAACCAGTTTCCTTCCTGCCTACAGCCTTCTCCCCAGGTTCAGGGCAGCGTCCGTCTGCCCTTGCACCTGCTTCGTACAGCTGCGAGCTGCCTCTGCTGAAATCATTTGCACCCGACCCAGCAGCAGGCTGATGGGGCCCCTCCGGCTTCCCCTCGACTCCTTTCCCTGTCATATTTTCCTTGCTGCTCTTGCAATTAGCGCTCTTGTTCGTCACTCCTCTCGCTAGCTCCTTCTGCTTTCCTGGCACGCTCCACTTTTAACCTCCCCCGACTCCTCGTGTGCTCACTACACCAGTGCTGCTCAGTTGGAGCCACTGAGACATCGCTCCCTTGCTTTGCACTGTGCTCTGTCCCACAAAATTCTGAATACTCACGGTTTTGTAGGTGCAGAGACGTAGTCCTCATGTCCTTGAGCATCTTCCAGTGAATGGATAGGTAGGATCATAGAATCATTTTGAGTTGGAAGGGACCTTTAAAGGCCATCTAGTCCAACTCCCCAACAATGAACAGGGACACCTACAGCTCCATCAAGGGGCTCAGAGCCCCTCCAGCCTGACCTTGAGAGTCTCCAGGGACAGGGCATCCACCACCTCTCTGGGCAACCTGTGCCAGTGCCTCATCACCCTTACTGTAAAAAACTTCTTCCTTATATCCAATCTAAATCTCTTTTCATTTGAAACCATTTCCCCCTGTCCAATCACAACAGACCCTGCTAAAGAGTCTGTCCCCTTCTAGATCTTCATTGTCACTTAATCACGAAGCCACCTGTCCCATAGCCTCCTATCAGTAGGGAGATAACTCGGTGTCAACAAGCCCCAGCTCCCAGGTTGGATCAGAAAAGTCTTTTCATCTGAAGCCATGCATCACCCAGCACTTGAGGTGTGGGTTGTTGGTAGATCACAGAATCATAGAATCATTTTAGTTGGAAGGCACCCTTACAGGTCATCTAGTCCAACTTCCCAGTGGTAGATGAAAGAGGCAAGGCCGCAAAAGAAGAACCTAATGCCCTAAGCTACTGAAAAGGGCTTTTTTTTATTCCAAAGTTGGGATTTTTGGCCAGAGACTGTTGGGAAACAAAATAAAGGGAACAGTTAAGGGAAAAAAAGAAATTATTAATGATTAGACTTACAAATGGTACTGTACTTCTATATGAACTTTCACAGTTAGGAAAAATAATTTTAAAAAACCAACTCCCCAAACAGTAGATTACACGCCAGGCTGTTGGGAAATCTTGTTTTGCTTCATGCAGCAGAAAATCAATGATTTAATTTCACTTGAACTTGATGGGCTGCATCTCCCAAATAAGGAACTCCCACTGGATGCGCTTGGAAATGAAAATCTTTTTCGGCAGGCTCCTAGCATTGCATCACAAGGTGGTCATTTTGGTCCCCAGCAATTTGTTTTCTCAGGCATGTGTTTTGCTGGAGAAAAGCAAGTACCTGTTTTGCGAAAAAGGACCTCTAATATTTAGTTTACTCATCTCTTCAAATAGACTCCACATTCTGATTTTCTTCTGCAGTCTTTGCTCCCACAGCTCCTCTATTCCTCATCCTTTCCTAGATGCAAAATTATGCATCCATGTTATGTCTGGCCACCAGCTGGGTCCCAACATCTGTGCAAAAAGCTTAGCTGAATCCTCCACATATCGCATGGTTGGTCTCAGAATATCTGTTTATATCCTGCAAATTTGGGCAATGTGGCCCTCAACCAGGATCCTCACAGGTTTACTAGCACTGACACAAGTCTTGCCAGCCAAGGGCTTGAATGGGCTGATGATAAAAGTGGTGCTAAAATGAATCTTAGCTCAATTCTTAGTTGTATCTTTCCGATGTGGGTTTAAGAATAGAGGACAGAGAGAAAGAAAAGAGATGGGGGGGGGAAGAGAGAAAGTGTCTCAAGCATTTCGTTGAGTTGCCGGATCTGGTTCAGCGCCATTAAGAAAGGGGATATTGAGGAGTGCTTTTCATTCCACCATTTTGCAGTGGGTAATTGCTTTCCACACGGTGCATTGAGTTTTGATGTGAGTCCAGCTGCAGTAACGCAAGTTACGGCAAAGGCTGTTCCAGTGCAAATGTGTTATTTGAGTGTCTCTTTGCTCGCACTATGACTAAACAGAAGCAGCTGTGGCCAGAGGGCCATCAGTGCTTTGTATCACACAGTCTGGCATTTCATGGAAAGTTTTCATGTTTTCAGCTGGAAAAACTTTCTTCCATGGCTGGAAGTTTTGAAGAAATTTAAATTTTTTATGATACACAAAAATGCCTCAAGAAACAATTGTTCTTTCCAGAGGAGATAGAATCCTGGCAGCATGTCAGCCTCTCCCGTATTGTAAGCCTCAGCATGCCTAAGAGCTATCACTGTATATTGGTCAGGAAAGCCACCTGTATGTTTCTGGATGTCATGGTTTTGTGATTTTCGGTTATTGGTATTCCACATCATAACATCATGTAGTGGATATACCTAGTTCTCAGAAGAGAAGGACTACTACAGTCCCCACGGCACTTTGCTCCTCTGTTACCATTTTCCAGCCGGAGGGAAAAGATAAAAGCTCGCAGTATAAAAACTTGCAGATCACGAGACCTCGCCCCTTTTTCCGCCGTCTCTCGTCTTGGCAGCACCTCGCTCTCCAGCCGTCTTATCGTCGGTAGTAGAGTAAGGCCTACCTTGATTTTGGGACATTCTCTCTCTCTGTATTGAATTTATCAGCTTAAATTGTAATTATATTGTATTATAGTGTGTTGTTTTGCATTCCGATATTTTATTTAGTAAATTAGTTTGTTTCTCCTCAGATTGTTGCCGCTGTTCTTTGCTCTCAGGGCCATCTCCCTACCCTTTTCCCCTTTCCCCTTTTCCCGGGACGTGGGCCCTTGGGTCCCCCGTCCCCTTTGTCACGGAATCGGGCCTAACGCCCGTAAACCGTCGACACTGGAGGACATCAGTTTTAAAATGTCAAGACGAGAAGATCACATCAGTATGTGGCCTTATAACCTGTGTGGATGAGAGTTAGCCAACTCTTTCGGTGGTGATTTTGTACATGGAATCATAGAATCATTAAGGCTGGAAAAGACCACTAAGATCACGCAGTCCAACCATCAGCCCATCCCCACTGTGCCCATTAACCGTGTTCCTCGCCACATCTCCACAGTTCTTGAAAACCTCCAGGGATGGTGACTCCACCACCAGAAATACGAGCATCTCCTGATTTATTTTGTTTATTTATTTAGAGATTATTTTCAGACTCTCAGGAAAAGGATATTATTAGGTGGTCTACTTGCTACCAGGACTGATTGGCAAAGTAAGTAAACAAAGTAAATGGATGGAAACATAAATACGAACCTTCTACGTAGCCCCATTTTGCATTTATTACCCTCCTTAGAAAGGAACGAGGAAACAAGAAAGATCTACTCAGTAGAAAATATGGTTTCCCCAAAGGTCTCGTATTCCTTAATTGCAGCTAGAAGCAAGTGACTCTCTCAGGTTTGATGCAATGAGCCTTTGGGAACCACTGAGATTAAAACTCAGGATCTTGAATCCTACTTTTATTTCCCCCTTGAAATCCTAGACCACACAGCCTTCTAAATGCGAGTGCATGGGCACATCTATGCACGTGGAGGGGGAACTCGGTATCGCATAGGTGGTCTGCTCTCTCTGAGAGGATACACATGGTAACTGAGATGAAAACCATGAGTCACTGTACGGAAGAATGATACTGGTTCTGACAGGCCCGTCATCTGCCTGTAAGTTTCACCTTATGTACCTTATGTCTTTCATTTTCTCATTCAATCTATTTTTTTAGCTTGATGCTTAAACCATAATTTACCAATAGCTCTCCTTGGTAATTCATTTCACACGTTCATTACAGTCCGCTTGGCTATAAACACATATGGATTTCCTTTTTAACTCTTCATTTCCTAAGTTTTCGATAGAGAGGTTCTAAAGCTAAACCACAGGAATGGTCTATGCAGCTCCAGTTTATTAAATCTACCCCACTGTGTCAAGTATCTACAGCACATACAATTATTTCAGCCAAGCTACAGTTATGAGAGAATTAATTTCACCCAAGGGTGGATTAAGTCTGTAGGTGTTTTGTGTCAGAATGGTGATATTCGTATTGCAACACGAGATGGAAATGCTGAATTCTTAGGGTCTCCTCAGATCCCAGCTCACGCACTGGAGTTCATGACTTCTAAAGCCACGTTCAGCCAACTACTTCCTCTCCATATATACTGCATAATCCACGTGCATAAGACTACATTAAAAAAGCTGTGTAGGCACCAAAGGTCATGGTCCTTTGGGTGCTTTATGAGAAGTAAAGCCAAGGTTCAATTAACCCCAAATAGGCAGAATGTCTGAATGCAAGAAACAACAACAGATGGAAATATATATAGACAAGGAAAATAGAACCAGATCTTTTTTTGAGCAGTTATCCAGTGGAATCCACCATGATCCATTCAGTATGAGATCTGGGGTCTGGGAGGAATGATTCCTTCTGACAAAGCACATAGTTCACCAGTTTTCCCTCTTAGGCTCTGCTGCAGGTAGAACACAGCCTCGTGGCTCAGAGTTTCCTTGTCTTCCAGCCCCCCTCAGCCATCTGCTGAGTCGTCCTCACTGTTTCTAAATTCTTCTTATATTGGGGACCCATAAGTGTCCAAAGGACTTCAAATGGAACCTCTTGAGTGAAGAGTGAGGGGAAATGGTGTTCTTTAATAATTTAAAGTCTATTGCCTCACTGTCTCCTTGGCTGTTGATCCTTTTCATAGATAGTTACTTAGAGCTGCTAAGTACTGTGCAAATCTCTTCTTATTTACCCCCAAACTGGGCTGCCAAAGAGTCTCTGTCCATCATTGTTACAGGCTGCAAAGACCTGAGAATTTCCTAGTGGTTTTGTCTGGACTGATTTTTGCTATTTGTATGTTGCATTAAAGCTCATTAAATCAATAGCAGTGATTCACCAGGGAGGAGGGAGGCTAGCCAGTTGTCTAAAACCTAACCTGTAAATATCCAGGGGTGTGTTTTGCTTTGCTTTTAGCTGCCAGACTAGACAAGTAAAATGATATTTTTTTCTGTGCTTTTTTGAAAGGAGAGAGGTTTCCATATACAACTCATACCATGTAAAACTTAACCTTCTCCCTCAGCCTGGGCAGAGTTTCATGAAGTTTCATGACAGACAGAAATCATCTGAATGGCTCCTCCTGTCCATGGCAGGCACAGAATCCCTCCCAGCCACAGCTCCAAGTCCTCTCGAGAGTCTGTCTCCCTCACAGGAAACGTCCCACTGCCTGACAAGCAGATATAAAGAGACAACATGTTCTCAGATAAAATGTTCCAAATATAACAAGTCTATTTTTATTAAATTTGACCAAAGGCCTCCCTGCTCCCTAATCAGAGAGCCTGATTGCTGACTCCCCCAGACCTAGCTGCCCTGGCTCACTACAGCGGTATCGTGAGATAGGATTACGTTTTCATAATGACTCAAATCTTTTCCCAAGTTCTCAAGTATTTTCACAAAAAAAAAAAAAAAAAAAAAAAAAAAAAAAAGGGGGGGGGGGGGGAAGGAAAGAAGGGGAAAAAAAAAAAAAAGAAGAAAAAGTCCACACACCCTCCTGTAAAATCCAGACACCAACCCTGAGTTGTGTGTGGTCTTTTTTCGTCTTTTCTTTTGGCTTCCGTCAAGACACGGCTTATTGCATTGGTCTGGATGCCGTCCTACCAGTACAGTGAGCTGGCCAAGCCCTGATCCCAACAACAAAGTCACCTTGGCAGGTGCCAAAATAAATGGCGGCCTCCAGCTACCTGTACCCACTGTGCTGTGCGTGTGCAGGACACGTGGCCAGAAAGGCAGCGCCGTCACCCTCCATCACTTTGATCTGCATCAGGCCTTGGACTTTGTCTTTTTTATTCTGGCAGCCTCCAGGGCACTCAACCTGGAGAGCTATTTTTAAATGTCCTTTATTTAGAGAAGTGTGAAGTTGTCCAGAGAGGACTGGCTGTAAAATGCACAAGGCTGAAAAATGTGCGTACGCGATAGGGAAGCTGTATATATGCAGACGTGGTTCATACCTTCTACCTTTCTGTGTAACTTCAGCTCATTAGGGTGTGAGCGTGTCCTCATCTTCTATACAGTCTATGGGCTGTGTACCTGTGGGATTACCCCAAGCGGACCCCTTCTGATGTCAGCTGTGCTGCTCACAACTGGGAGTGCTCCTCTAGGAGCAGGTCCAGAGCCTTTTGATCACACAATCACCTCTACTGGATTTACAAGGTGCAGCTAAAATTAGGAGCCATTCAAAGTCATGCATGAGGTGAAAGGGGAAGTTATGGGTCATGCTGAAATTGGTCAGATAATTACAAGGGTCGAGTGGGGAAGGGGTCCAATGCAGCCCCTTGCATGCACCAGAGGGGCTGGGGCAGTGGGGCTGGCAGGCACACAGGAGCGCCTCTTTGTTCTCTGTCATTTTACAAGCTGCAGTGGTTGTTTTTCCACATTCCGCTCTATAAAATGACTGGGTCTCAAAAACCTGCTTCAAAGTCAGTTGAAAGACTGCTAATGACTTGCTTGGGCTCCAGAGCCTGCTTTATTCGTATGGCTTCAATTTGAGTCCTGCCTTTGGATTGCATGAGCGGGCAGACCTGACTGGCTCAGGAGCCTTGTCTTGCCCTGGATACGTGCCATACCTGCCCAGCTGTTTCTTTCAGGGTCCACTCAAATCATTCCTTATAAAAGATGAATTTCTGTTAAAATAAATGAATGTGTAGGGTCTAGAAAAGCCCAGCACTTTCCCTGCCTGCACCTCAGCAGATCTACTTAAGGTTACCACATTTCAACAAGTGCAGGCAAAGCTAAGCTTTGGAGATGGCTTCCAAAATGTATGCAGATGTTAAAGGACAGTCCAGATAACTAAAGATAAAAGCAAATAAAAAATAGTCCAAAAATACAAAGTTAAAAAAAGAGATGGGGTGAGGAAAGAGAAACAGCAATTTCTTTTTTCCCCAAAGACTTGTGGAACAGCTGACTGAAATGTCAAAGGGAAACAGGTTTTGAAAGTTGTATTTCAGCTCCGCAAATTTGTTTCTGTACCCTTCCGTGGTTCAACATCTGCAAACCATATTTCATCCCCGTAGTGCTCATTGGAGGACTTCATTTCCCAGGAGTGGGGAAGGTGACACCTTACGTTCAGGATACACGGGTTCAAATGTGGATTGGAGTTCACAAGGGGAACAGCTTAATTGTTTCAGACGAGCAACAAGACCTGCAGATGATGCTGGGCCCAAGCATACTGATCTAAAAGCAGGTTCAGAAATCCTACCATGAGTGGAAGCTGTCATGTGATTTATACTGGGCCTAAGGATTTTTCTGGGTTTTTTTTCTGTGTGGTTTTTTTTTTGAGCTCTGCTTCCTAAAGAAGCAAAGTCTATGCCAGCCCACTTGGTGTCTGTGCTTCTATGACTGTGTATGTCTGCATCTGTCTGTCCAACTAACTGGGCCATTCTCATCCAGTGCCATTGCTTTCAGCCCTGGTGAAGCTGCATCTTGAGTACCATGCTCAGTTTTAGGCCCCTCACTACAAGAAAGATATCAAGGCCCTGGAGCATGTCCAGAGAAGGGTAATAAAGCTGTGAGGGGCCTGGAGCAAAAGTCTCGTGGGGAGCAGCTGAGGGAACTGGGAATGTTCAGTCTGGAGAGGAGGAGGCTCTTCTCCCAGTTAACAACAATGGAACGAGAAGGAAGGTCCTCAGGTGGCATCAGGGGAGGTTCAGGTTGCATATTAGAAAAAATTTCTCAGGAAGGGTGGTCGGGTATTGGAATTGGCTGCCCAGGGAGAGATGGTGGGGGTGTCATCCTTGGAGGTGTTCAAGAAATGTGTAGATGTGGCACTGAGGGACATAGTTAGTGGGCATGGTGAGGTTGGGTCAATGGTTGGACTGGGTGATCTTAGTGGTCTTTCCAGCCATAATAATTCTGTGATTCCCTGCACTTTTGGAGTCCTGATTTCCCTCCTGTTTGCAAGAGGAGCAGAACTCTCAGTGATGTTAAATTCCAAAAACTTTGAGAAAGCCAGGCAGCTGGCAAGAGCAGGGCTCTCACTGTGGTGCATGTGGATGCTTTGCCTTAGACACCACAGAGACATTTTGTCTCATCCATGGGGAAAATTCTGATGGGAACTTGCATCATAAGGGACAGTGGTGGAGCGCAGTATTATCTGAAATCAGCATCACCAGTGCCAGCTCTGACAAAGCTGCTGTGAACAACACGTACTGCCAATTACAAGAATACATGAAAAATGGTCAAAGGGGCACACCGGGTGCACAGCCCCTGGAGTGGATGGAGGGCTTAGGTTCCCAGGCCACCAAGATGGTTTGGAAGGTTTTATTGCTTGGCCATGCAGGCCCAGAAGCAAAACTGCCACAATTTATTTTCTTCTTGAAGAGATGCAAAAGGGCAGAGTCCAGAGGCAGTTAACCCAGAGCCACTTGCAAAAGATAAATCTGTTGAAAGACAGTATTTCCTTAAATCAAAGAGCTTGCGGGAGGGTTTTTCTCTTTAGGAAAAAGATCCATTTTGTCAAAAAAAGTGCAACTTTTATTTAAAAAAATGAAGCTCTTCTTAACCTGACTTTCCCACGCTTGCTTCCCAGCAAAATGGCAAATGTTAGTGTTTAAATCTCTATTTTAATTTTCTAAAGTATGAAGGAAGGAATAACTCAGCATTCAGTGGCAGGAAACCACAACAATTTGAGGAGCATTTGGGTTTCTCCCTTAAATTAAAATGCTTGAAAAAAACAAAATAAATTAATGCATGTTTTTCACATAGGAAAACCCCAATTGTAAGGAATTAGAATCACCTGTGCAGGTGAATGCGGTTGGCTTCAGTCAGAGAGTCATCTTGGTTGAAAGAGACCCTCAAGATCACCAAGTCCAACCATGAACCTGACTGACCAAGTCCCATCACTAAACCACATCCTTAGTGCCACCTCCACATGTCTCCTGAATACCCCAGGGACAGGGACTCCACCAGTTCTAGGCAGCCCCTTCCAATGCTTCTGGGGAGCAAAAGGAAGGAGAGTTCACTTCTGAGATGGAAGGCAGCTAGCAGGCCAACTCATCATGGTGATGTGTTGATGGTTGGACTAAATGATCTTAATGGTCTTTTCTAGCCTTAATGATTCTATGAAACTCCAAAAACATCCATACTGTCTTCTCCAGGGGAAAGATTAGACTTTGCTTGGCTCCTTCGGTTTGTTGCTGTTCTTGTTGGAAGGACCAGCAAAGCCCCAGAAGGACACAGCAGAGCTGTGAGCAGATGCCAAAGTGAAAAACAGAACAAAATCCTCTATCATAGCGCTGTCTGAGTTTGTAGATCTCCTGTTTTAGGATTTGTTTGGGAGCCTGGTCTCGTAGCTGTGCATCCTTCATGATCTGGCAGTTTCATTTCTCTATCCAAACAAGTGATTCCTTGCATTTCTGCAGCTGAAAGCTGATATAGCAAGAGAGGAAAAAAACAAATTGAACAGGGGAAGTGTGTTTCATTTGACAATGGTTCTTCAGAGCCTGCATTTTTTTTAGATTCTTGGAGTGAAAAAAGGAACGACCCCTGTCTGAGATATGTGCAAAATATAGCTCAAATCTAAAAGCTGTAACTGCGTGAGAAAAGTCAGATGTTAAACAATCACAGTTTTATTCCTCCCAGCAAGACAGCCTGTGCACCTGTAGCTGTTATTGTCTCTACTGTATAAAGTGAAAATGAATATCACATTGTATTGAAAACCCTCATGGAATACAATTACTCAACAGGAACTGTCCTAAATCTATCAGCTGTAATTCACTTGTAATTTTGTGGGACTAATGCAGAGAAATGTTTCTCCATGCATGATTTGCCCCCAGCCTTTCCCCCCATTAATACATTTCATCCACTTTTGCTTACAACGGCTAAACTACTTGTAAGAGATTAATTACCTATGGGAAGTGTCTGTCTTGGTCTGTAGGAATGACATTATGCCGAACATTAAATGCTGACACTATTAAACTCTGCCGGACATATTTTGATATAATAACTCTGCAGACCACAAGTGAAATGGGTCCCTCACCAATTCAATACCTCATTGTTTTTCTGTCATCAGAAAACTTTGGGATATAGTCTCAGCTGACATAGCTCAGAGTTTCATTCATGTCAGTGAAGCAGCTTATTAGGGCTTTGAGTTTCCCTGGAAGTTTTCCTGAGTTACCAGATGTAGACGGGAATCTTTGCTCACCAGTACTTTTGAACTGAGGTACAGAAGCCGCCGTATGCTGACTGATTGGGAAACTGAGTTTTTCATTTGAAATCAACAATTCAAACCAAAACACATTTTCCTTTCAATTTTTCTGCCACCTTAGAAAGAAGAAAGTTGTTTTGCTTTGGTGTGCAGAAACTGCAAATGTAGTGGGTGGTGGTTTGGAGAATCCTGCATTCTTTTCCCACTGGAAAGGAAAACAGAAGAAATCTGAAAGAAAGGTGGTAAAGGAATGGTGAAGGGGCTCAAATTTTTTTTTTCCCCACAATAGGAAAAATACTTGAAAGAAGTCGAAAAGATTATAAAATCTGACTTCTTTCACTGCAGTCATCCCATTTGTAATTAGTTCATGTCTTATCTTTCACTTTATAGTTGTTTACAGTCTCTTGTTGATTTGTTGACCTCTCAGCACTTCGTTGAAGGAGTGAACCCTGCGGAGTAGCTTTAGCTCAGTGTATTTGTTTTGCTTCTGTTGCTGTTCAAGATGCATGTGTGGATCACAGGTTGAAATCTGATTTACACTTGAGAGCAGCTCCCATGTCTTGCTGTGTGACTCCTTCTTCAACGGGAGTTGGAGGAATACATGATCCAGGCATCCCATGTCTTTGTTAGCATTGCTACACATGGTGCCTTCTTTGTCATCGGGGAGTTCTTTGTGAAGGACCAGAAACCAGCATGGCTTCAGCTAAAACAACTGCACACCAGCATGGTACCCACCATGCTGCACTGCTGGGTCCACCATCACCATCCACTGCTGTGTTCTGTTGTATGTGTAGGTTTGCAGGCTCAGCAGTAATTAAAACCAAACCCTCTGACTCTACCCTTGGGTAGATTAAGCTTGAATCCTGCTTGACTGTGAATTTACTCGCATAGAGTAAGGAGTTGAGGCGAGGAGAAGAGAACATGGTGCATCTTTCAAGGATCAGCATTTTAGACTGCAATCCCTTCTGTTCTGTAATCTGGGATATTCTCTAGCAGTCGGAATGGAGAAGAAAAGGGGCATTGTCTGGTGAGTGGCTTCATTACTAATCTCTCCTGGATGCATTTTAATTCATTTTAATGACTCTGCCTCCTGTCAGACCTTTCATTTGTTAAAGGGGTTTGTTAAAGAGATTAAGTGCAAGGGGAATACGAACCTCAAAACACTACATCTCTTCCCCCAACCCCTCCTCCCTCTCCCCCAAGATTAATATTACACCAAAAGGAAGAGAAAAGGCATTTTCTGTGAAACACATTACAAGACCTTTAGAAGGAGAGGGAGGGAGGAGGAGCAATGGAGCATGCTGGACTTTTTTAACCCATGGAAGAGCTAGAAGGTGGTGTTAGTGATATCAGGCTTTACCAGCCACATTGTTTCCCAATCATGCGTCTATTGAATCTTTGTGCAAACACAGCTGTTTATTAGGAATGCCAGTTTAGGGCAATAAATGGTCTGCCTCAATTTGATTCTACTCCTGTCTTCTACTCATGTGGGAGCTTGAAATATCCTCCCTTGCCCCTGAAGAACAAGTGTACCCTGAAGTAGACGTACTGCAGAAAAACCTTTCAACTGAAATCCAAGCCTTCAGCCAGCTAGAGAAATAAGAAAACTTTTTGGTTTCCTACATCAGCTTCCTACCCAGGGATCTCAAAGCTTTGCTTAGTGTGGGAAGTGGCAAAGTCAACAGAATCCCTGTGTGGAACTATGAGTTTATTCTCAAAATTCATGATCTACATAGATGTCTTTTGACACATGCTTCATGGATTTGCTAGAAAAAAATTCCTTAACTAGCTCAGTGAACTATTTCATTCCTTCTCGTAGTGCACAAGACCCAAAAGTAATTTTCTTATAGCCCTGTAGGCTCTTAATCACCTCAGGGTGAGAATGGGCTTCAGAAGTTCATGAGAAGGATAAAATGAAGTGCCACACGATAGCAGAGTAGTAGATTCTGGTCAAGGAGATAACTTTTTTCCCTACATCCCTCAATGTTCCTCTAATGGCCAGTTGGTTCATAGTACAGCATAAGTGGCATGCTTTTTGTGCAAAATATGAAGATGCATGATATTGCACGCTGTAATGTCAGTACGGATTGTCTTTCTCTTGGCTTCAAAATGGAGAGTGTCAGTTCTGTTAGCAAAGGGAAAATAGGACATGTTTCAAAAAAGAGGCACGTGAGACATAGCCCCTAAGCAGAATGATTAGTTGAGTTGCCAGAGGATGGAGTAGAACTACTTAGAGCAGGTTGGAAATTGGACGTAATTCAACACAACCATGCTTTGGGGGAAGAAGCAAGTGGCATATAGTGATGGATAAGTGGAAGGACTACCTCTAAGTATGAAGCAATTCTTCCATTCTTCTTGCCATTAGTAGGATCTCAAGATGGATACTGTGTGCAGTTTTGGTTACTGCTTTTCAGGAAAGATGTAGACCAGCTGGATAGCAACAGGAATGATTGAAGAGCTGACTTAGAAAGAAAATATTAAAGAAGTAAGGTTGTTTAGTCTAGAGAAGAGAAGCTGAAGAGATCTATGATAGATGTCTGTGCACACATAAAGCTGCAAAGGAAAAGGAACATGTTTTGCTTGTCAATGCAGATGGAGTGAGAGGTAATTGGTTAGAACTAAAGTAAAGGAGAATAGGTTGGAAATAAGGAAACCCTTCACAAGACAGCATTAGTGATTTGAGGGAGGTGCATCAGTCACATGGAGAGATGCATCAGTACTTGTGGAATGACCAGTCATAAAAGCTGGAAGAGGAAGCTAGAAATGGCACAGGTATAACTATCCAATGGTGGAATGCTGTGTTTTTTTTTTTTTTTTTGTTGTTGTTGTTTGTTTTTTTTCCCTGGTGAATTCTGGAGGCTTCTGTCAGTCTTGTTTGCTATGAATCTTTGTGCTTTCCACATAGGGAATCCAGAGAGTCTGATGAACCCACTGATATTCTACTTATTAGGGTTGAACATACTACTGAAAAAGGACATAAATGATGATGGATTGGTTTTGGTTGAAATGGTAGATATTCAAGAAACTAATCAAAACCATAAAAAGTCCTATGGAGAAAATGAAAAAGCTCCCCATCTATTACATTTCTGTGCTGTATTTGAAGTTTCGAGGCAAATCCATCCTGCCATCATGCAAGAAATCTCCACACCCTTATAAAACCAATATAATGAGGGGAACATGGTAGCAAATCCTCTGGGTTTTGTTTTAGTTTGGAAGGCATTAAAGAAAATTGTTGTGCAGAGGGAATGGAAATGTTGCCCAGATGCCAATTCCACAAGGGCGTGTTCTTCTAGAGCCAGGTATGTCACTCAATGAAAAGCAGTGTTCAGCTCCTGCCATGGTTTGGGGGTTAGCCAAAGAGGTTGGAGAAGGGTGGCTGGAAGGAGAAAGGAGCCTGGTATTTTTCACTGCCAGCTTTCTGCTTTTTGTCTAGCTTCCCTTACACAAATGTCATCTGAAATGCAAGCTGGCCTCTTTCCGTTATGGAAACCTCAAACTGAATTTAATAGTAGGGGCTTATATTCAAATGTCCCATAAAGTGTTGTAGAGAACTGTATCGTCACTTGAGCATTTTGTGATGTGGTCCAACCTCTTCAACCTGAAACATTCCCCACCCTAGAATTTTAGACTAGCTGAAGTGATTTGGATACATCTTTTATTTACTCATACAGACAGGTTTGTATTAATTTCTGCTACTTCACTGCTTTATGTCCAATGAGTAAAGTAAGAATCCGTTATTCTAGATGATGGCTAAGATGTGACTACATCCCATAAGGCTGTAAGCTGGTGAACACAGCAGTGGATGAGTGTATAATGGTAGATTGATGGGGAACCCAGACAACACATGGTTGTGCTCAATCTGCAAGGGAAGGATGGACTGACAGATAAATGAGAGCAGTGTAGCTCCTTCCCAGCTTGGGCTGGTTTTATCTTGGGCTCAGAACAAGCAGAACATAGGTGGCACTGGATGCCTGCTGCTGGACTGAGCTGTGGAATGACATGTGTCTGTGATATTTAATTACTGGGACAATGGATGAATCTCCATGCTCCAGTCAGCTTTGAAAATTTCAAGCATTGGGGCACTTTCCCTCCCTCTTGACATCCATAGGATCCGAGAGCAATTTTCCTACAATACCACTCAATCCCTATGGAATCCCACTGCTTTCACCCTTATTATGTGCCGCAAGACTTTCCCACAAGGGTTTAATCTTTTGCTCTCTCAACTGAGAAATCTGTGGAAACAGAAAGAGCACAAGACAGACTGAAGAAGAAAGAAAACAGTCGGGAATTGTTCAACCTTGTTCCAAGATGCCCTGTCTCCCTACAGCTGAGATTCTTCTGAAATTCACTGGTACTAACTAGCATTCATCACTCCAACCCACAGCAATTTACTGGTGGCGATTTTCCGCTTCCAGCTGGTGACTTCCTGACCTCAGAGGTTAAGGCAATTTTTATTCATGCTACTGAACTTGGCATCTGAATTTTAATGTCATGCTTTTTGCTTCCCCGCCCTTCTGTTTTCCTAGTGGAGGCTTCAAGCCTGTGGAATCTTTTCAGGGCAAACACAGATGCAGTGTGCCATCCCGAAAGCATGACAGCACACAACATGGCAAAAGATTGCCACACAGTAGTGCATATTTTTAGGTGAGTGCTAAGTTGCTAGGAGAAACTGCAAACCAGTGTTGAGTTGAAGTGGGTTCCCCACTGAACATTTTTTTTTCTGATGCTTTTAACTTATAGGAACCAATAGAAAGCCATCACTGTCCAGCTCAGTTGTCTGATGTCTTAGACATGGGTTATGTAATGTGGAAGAGAAGTGACTGTATGTAACACTTAGCAGACACTGAGAAAAAAGTGTGATAAAAAATGGAAACATCAAGGCAATGGGATATATTTTCCACAAACTCTTTCAGTGCACTCACTCAGTCATCAGGGAACAATTAGCACCAGTGGCACTTAGATGTCATTACCGTTAGCATGCAGAGTTCCTAGCTGGGGGTGTACCACTGTTTCTGGAACCCAGGACAAAAATGTTGACCCTGCCTGCCTTTATTAGGGTATATAAAAAATATAAAGATTTTGAGCATTTGAAAATCTCTTCTTTCTCTGAAGTGTCCAGGATCTGACCTCACTTTCTCAGCCACAGGCGTTGTTCAAGACCAGTGCTTTCTGAATTCAGCAGATATTCATAAAAGAAAAAAACCCAAACAGCAACGTCAACATTTACTAATTTTTATCTTTCACACTAAACAGAAGATTCCCTTTCTGTGTTAAAGCAGAGTCTCTGAAGCTGTGAATCTGAAATGAAAACAGTCATCTGTGTCTCCATGTGTTGCCCTGGCCTCCCCGCTCTGCTCCGGAGTAGCTGAATATCAGAGCAGATCAGCTCTGGCAAGAGAATCAAATGCCTCATTCGCCCACAGAGTTATGATGGGGGGGCTGTTCACGCATTGCCAATACTGATTGAGAACAGCAAAAACAAAAAAGCAAACCCAGGTGTCTGCTGGGAGAGAGGAGTAAGTTGGCTTTGACAACTCCTTCAGTTATATTCTTACTCATTCTAGGTTTGCCTGGTACATTAATATCTCAAAACATTTCCTTCTATGGACATATCTGCTGGACAATGTCAAGGACTGACCCAAGGTCTTTGGGAGCTACCATGGTGAAGGAAGAGCCAAGCTAGAGCTGAGACAGAAGAGTAAATGACCAAAAGACCCCCAGTGAGATTCGTAAATTTCAGCAGCACAGTGAACCCTTCCCATAATTCCTTTCCTTTCTGTCCTCCTTTCACTGCTAGCAGGAATTCTCTGAATTTCCATTATTTTGAAAATGGTTAGCTTTGGACATGCTTCGTTGCTAACTTTCACCTGGTGCTGTCACTTAAGCTAGAGCTAAATGGGTTGTCATGCACTTAGAGATCAGCAGAAATGCCCTGGCATCAAAGGTTCACGGCCACAGTACACCAGGCTGCTTCTGAAAGGACACAAGGATCAAGTCCATTGCGATGCAAATGTGGCCGATTCCCTAGCTGGTATTTTGTTTCTGTCTGGGCTTAGAGAGGGAAGGCTGAGGACAAGAAAGGAAATGTTCTGTGGGAAGATGATCTGGCATTTTTTCTCATTCTCCCCACACACGCATTCCAGAGAGTTACACACCAGATAAGCAGCAAGCACTCTTTGGCCAGCTAACTACTACACAAGCATAATGGACCATCTGGGGACTTTTAAAGCCTGCAGAATATGAGTCGAGCTTGTGCTGGAAGTAGGGGCTGAGCCGGTATCCTGTGTCTAAATACCAACACAGCTGCTTAGAGCAGGAAAGGGGAACCCTCCAAAGGAACAGCGTCGGGGCTTTTCTTTACGAAGGGTATTGCTCTGGAGTAATTGAATTGATTGCGACTCCTCCATTTGAGCCTGTGAAATAAGATTCTCTCCAACTGGAGCTGTGGGGGTACAACAGCAGACTCAAAGGCTTTTATTATTGTTGTTGTTGTTAATATCCTCGCTGTTATTTTATTTCTTAAAGAACCTCTGAAAAGGCTTGTCAGTATCTTGAGATGTAAACTCAGCACATTATGCTGGCCCTGGAAAGGAACCAACGTGCTTCAGCTGAGGGGAGGCTGGAAAGACAGCATTTTCCCAGTCTTTCCCATAGTTTTTCCAGTTTATTGGCTTTTGCCAGGCACCCGTGTTATGGGGACAGCAGTGCTATGGGTACAGTTTCTCATGAGCTTTCAACAGGTGAAATGGGCTGAGTGGGGTGGAGGAGTTACTCTCAGAAACAAACAGATATCTGAACTTGTGATATTTATGAACAAGAGATGCACTCAGGGCGCTGGGGTTTGATCTAAAACAAACAGGGTCTTTAGTCATGTCTGGAGACCTTGTTAAAATTCTTTCTGCTTGCAAATCCTTCTGATAGAAGGGAAGCACGCTTACCTCCAATGTGACCTTGCACCAGGGTTTCACCAGGGGTGAATTTGCCCCTCAGTGACTATTTTCTGAATCCTAAGCACATACTGACTTTTAAGAGGCCTTTTCTCAAAGCAGCAGGCTCTCTCCTTTCCTCCAGCTGTACCTCTTCATGCTCCAGCCTGGCCTCCCCTAATGGAGCTCTTCACCAATGTCATTCATCCAAATGTTGTAGCCTAACACCGTTGCTAAATTGAGTCAGTGCCTGAAGCGGATTCCAAGGACAGTTCAGGGCTCACTGTGTTGTGTGCTGTGTGAGAACAGGGCAGAACAAATCCCTGACTTGAAGAGGTTTCAGGCAGGAAGAGAAAGGTGTGGCTCCAGGGAGATAAAGGGAGATGCCCAAGATCCCTTAAATCCCTGAAGAGTTAGACCCCCAGTTTGCCAGTTCTCAGTCCATACTGTTCTACCTCAGTTAACAGCTGTATTGGATAGAAGCTATATAACCACCTAATGCAGACAACTGCCATCACAAGAATTAGTTCAGGTTTTACAAGCAGTCTGCTCTTGACTTGGACAAGAAGCTTCATAGATCGCGTACACCCTGAAACCACTGGGGTTCAGGTGAAACTGCACAACGCAATGAATAACCTGTCATCTTTTGTTCTTTGTAAGCGTTGAGCAAGTTTTTCAGCAGAGACAAGTCTCAAGTTCTAGGGAAACCTGCAGCCAAATGGGGATAAAAAATAAAAAAATAAAAAAAAAGAGATCAGTCATCTGTCATATCATTTCCAAGTAATATTTGAAAAATAAACATTGCAGGGCATACCTCTTTCCAAGTGCCGAGTGTGAGAGAGCCAGCCGTACCCAACGCCAATGCACTTCAGACACGGGCTGTGCAAAACGGTTTCAGATGAAGTGCAGAATTTGGTCTCCCTGCCCCACCAAAGCGCTTATGGGTTAGGGCTATTGTAAGTTTTTGGACAGTACTTCAAAAGGCACTTCAGTTGAAGAAATAATTATTATATAAGTTACAGCTGAGCATTTATAGCATAATTGCCTTTCCAGAAGTGTACCTCTAACACACCCTGGCATTGATGTTTTCAATTCTAGGGTGAAGACCAAAACTAAGTGAGATCAGCAGGAAATCCATATTCATTTCAAATTCATTTAGCTACCCCAGGATACAAAAATAAAGTCTTATACAGCCAAAGACAGAAGATCATTCTAATAAGAAAAATATGGGCTAGATGAAGGCAAATGATTAGGTATGTTTGGGCAACTATGGGCTTTTCAGAGGGAAATCTGTCAAGATCTTGTCTTTATTTACAACTTCCATGTTTAAATAAAGCTTATTATTCCGTATAAACGAATTAAAAAGAGCCTCTGCATCTCATTTGGGTCAAGAATCACAAATAAAAGAGGAGATATTCAAAAAGCAGAAAAATCAGAGGGTTTCATACAGCAAATATAAAAAAAAAGCTTGAAGATATTTGTTCACCAGAAGTTGCTAAGCTGTGGAATGTCTTGCTGCATAATTCTCTGTGCTGAAGATTTTTCTTCCATTAATTTGTCTAACTTGAGTCCATCAAGGAGTGGTCAATATGAAGACATAGTGAGTGGCTCAGGAAGTCCACAAGACAGAAATGTTAGGAGCTTAGGGTAGTGTGCTGGGAAGGTATCAGCACATCAGTTGCTCTCTTCCTGTGCACCTTCATGGAGCTTCTTCCTTGCTCATGGGCTGCTGGAGAGAGGGCCATGGCTGGCAGTGGACAGCTACAGATTTCCACAAATGCTCCACAAAGGAAAAGCCCTTTTAGGCATTGTGCTATCTTCAGTCCAGATTTCGTCATCCAAACTGTGGATCCCCTTGCGTGCATTTCAGAGTTGCAAGTGGAGAGGTTCAGCATAGGACCACCAAGTGGAGAAAGTATGGGCCACAATGCCAACAACCACTTCTCTGCAGTGCAGTGAAGGTTGAGAACACTTCCTTACTACAAGCAGTATGTGGTGGGAAGAAGGTATCTGTCTCACTGGGCCCAAAATAGACTTGTGTATTGGTGAATTCAAGCTTTCAGGATGTGCAGTAAAGATGATCTAGAATAGTTCCACATGGGTGCAGCAGTCTTGGGATTGTACCAAGTTTTGGAATATTTTTTGTGCAACCAGAGCATTCTTGGAGAAAAACTCCTCTGTTTCGTGACTTTACCTGATGAGAAAGAGCATGAGCTTTGCTTGAGTGTTTCATGTGGATAGCCACCCTTTAACCAAATACTGGGGACTGATGTGTTCCTGATGAAGTGAAGCTCTCCTTTTGTGAGCTCATTTTGCTCCAGAGAGTGTTGCTGCCTTAGTCTGGATAGAAGGGCAGGGGATTATGTTAGAGTTTTAAAAGGGCTTTATGGAGGATGAGGGTGAGAAGCAGTGTAATCACTGTTATGCAGATGGAGAAAAGCTCTTGGCTCCAGATGGATTCCCCAGAGAATCAGATAAGCCATTTAGAGCACTTGTTGGCTCCTCATCCATTTAAATTGCTTTGCAGCTGGGTGCTTCTCCCAAGGACTTTGCAAAGGCAAATTACTGGGGATAGGTCAATGCCACAAGCCCAACCAGTATGGAAGATTTTGTCCTGACACATGGCTGGGTCTTACTCCCAGAAAGAAACATATGGGGTCAGGGACTGAATAATGTTTATTAGAGAGGGAAGAACATGGGAGTGGTGCTGCCTACTTAGAGGTAGCAGCACAACAGCTTGGGAGTGTTTCTCAGGCCCCTCTCTGCAAGCAGGTGGTGAAATACTCCCTTAGCTCAAGTTGCAGATGGATCTGGTGTTTGCAGACTGAGGGAGGCTGAACAGCAGCTACAAAGGCTTCCTTCTGGGCAGCAGATTTCACACATCAGTGGCAGCAGTAGCTGCTGTTCCTCCTTTCAGGCTGATAGATTCAGAGGAGTTCTTCTTCCATTCTCTTGGTTCTGGCCTTAGGCAGAAATTCTGCAGGGAAGAGCAGAGTTTGACAAACATCAGGACAGATTCCGGCCAAGTCAAGGACCTTACCTACGTCAGGTACTCCAGGCGCTCTGGGTCATCTCTGTTGGTCTTAAAATGCTGCAAACCAGACAGTATCACAAGCTGGTACTTACATTTAGGGGAGCTACCTAATTCCTATAGTCAGCAAGCAAAGCATTATGTGGAAGCAGGAAGTCTGAGAAATATTGAAGACTCTAAGGTTTAGGGCCAGTAAGTGGCTGTTTAGACTAAGCAAGTAAGGGGAACATGGACTGATATATTGCCCATTAGAGTGGAAGCTGACAGCTTTGTGTTCTGCTTTCTGTCCCTGTAAATCATGTCAACCCACTGGCATGACGTTTCCTCTCATTCTGAAGTGGGGAGAAGACTCCTGGAAGCACAGGGAGCTGTGCAGGTCAAAGTCATTGGTCTACTGGATGTTGCATTTGCTAATGTGATGGGAGCTTAATAACATTGCTTTGATTGCCCCCCAACTCACTCACTTTTCTTCTAGCCTTCCTTCAGCCTTATGAAGGAAACATAAAAAATGCTGCTTCTTATACATGAACAATCACTTTCAAATGCCAAATCAGAGCCTCCTGGAAAGGAGTCAAGCTCTAAGGAGTCTGTTTTCATATATTTTCTCTTATCAGTCCTCATCACAGATCAGGGTTTGTAGTTTTACAGCTGATGGCATGTTGCCTGCATATCTCAGGGCTGAAATGCAAAAATAAGCCAAGCATGAAGACAGTATCAGCTTGACGCTACATGCCTTTCTAGGGCTATTAGATAAGAGATACTGTTTGTACAGAGCAAACCTGTTACCTCGAGAAAACAAAACCGCTTTTAACTGTGGCTTGCTTTAACTCTCCTCTTAAACAAAAGTGCAAAGTATGATTCAAATAAATGGAAAGCCAGATCATCAGCTCTGTACCATGGATCCCAGAGCAGCAGGAGCTAGCTGTCAGTGCGTTGAAATGATTGTTTCTCAGGACGACCAGCTCTGTCCATTTTGTTTCTGAAACCTTCCCACATGTCTCTTCCTGAAAGCTTCCCTTCTGCCTCTTCCCATCTGCTGTCTCCCAGCTTACACCCACACTGCAAGGTGGTTGACATACAGGTCACCTTTTCTGCTCTGCACATGTATAGCACCAAGCACGGTGGAAATTCTGATCTAGGCCTGAGGCACTCTGTAGGTAACCACATATTTTTCTTCTGAGGGGCTCGCTACCAGCCTGGAGAAGACCAAACTTCATTTAATTTAAAGCCCCAAGACCCTTTAACAGTGAAGCATTCCCAGAAAGTGGTCCTGATTCTGTACACTGCATTTGTGGGGAGTGCTCTGTGCGAGTATACACTGGGGTCCTTGTTCCTTGGTGGTTCATCCTGAGCATACACTGATTCCCTTCTGGCCCGCATTCCTGGTTTTCTTCCCATGGAGATGATGGTACCAGGGCTGCAGGGAGGACTGATGCACACACAAATCTCTCTCCAAACCACATGGTCCAGATTTGTCCGGGCATGCTTTTGCATTCCCCAATTTAAATATAGCCTGAGTACACTTCTGCTCTGAATCACCCTTTCAGAGAGTTCCTCCTTCTCCCTCAAATCATTCACTCTAGACAAGATGGAGACCTCTGAAATGTAATACAAGGCTTTTTATGCACTCAGTGTTCTTATACATCACCCTTTAGGCAAATAACATTTTTTTCTTTACCACAGTTAGCTACTGCTTTAGGAGCCATCATACCCCACTAAACCACAAGAGGTTTTCTTACCCCAGGTGAGCACATTTTTAATGGGAAAAAATGGATTCTATATTTTTTCACTCCACCTGCAACCTTTTACTCCTCACACACAAGAAAGATAGCTCTGAAGACCTATGTCCAGAAAAAGGTAGCTTGTGGCCAGACATAAAGATTTCGGCTGAGATGAGTTAAACGGATTAGTGTTTGCTAAAAATCACGTTAATTTCCTAGGTACTCCAGCCTCTCATGCCTTTCTTTAAACCTAGTTGTGTATGTGCTTCTCCAGTTGCAAAAGCATAGTAAGAGCCTTCTCTAAAAATGTCTTGGGACCAGGCCTCTTTCTGAGGGTTTTTACAGCTGACCTGGATATGATTTTATATTTGTACATATCGTAAGAAAATTTTGACTTGAGTTGAACTTAAAAAACTTTAGTCAGTGCATAGAATCAGAGGATCATAGAGTCATTAAGGTTGGAAAGACCACTAAGATCATCTAGTCCAACCATCCCCACCATGCCCACTAACCACATCCCCGAGTGCCACATCTACCCTTTTCTTGAGTACTTCCAGGGATGGTGACTCCACCACCTTCCTGAGCAGCCCGTTCCTATACCTCACCACCCTTTCTGAGAAGAAATTTTTCCTAATATCCAACCTGAAGCACTCTTATACCACATTGAAACCATTTGCAGCATGCGATAAACTTGATAGATTAAGGCTGACTGATAATCACAAAAGCTCTTGGAAGACAATTCAAGTGATTTGGCAAAGCAGGTAATGACTTAAAAGAGTTTCTCAACCTGGAGTGAGGTTGATGCAGGTAGATCATGGGTGTCCAACCTTATGGCTTGCCTTGGCCACACTGAGTAACAAGGAATTGTCTTGGGCTGTGTGTAGGTTGCTCTGAAAGTAATGCCTGCTATTTATTTCCATGGGAACAACAACAGGTACAAAGAGCACAACAACACTGTTTGATTGAGCAAATTCTCAGCTACAAAACACTATTTTTCCACATAGTCAGCACCATTAGCTGTGCATTTTTGCCAGTGAGCCTGCATGCTGCACTTGTAAAAACCTGTTCCAGCGGAGGTGACCCACCATCCCTGTTGTCACTGCTGACATGCACCACCCACTGCCTCACAGCTCTCATCCTCTGTTTGGTCTCTACAAACATTCAGTAAGTGTCAACTGATGTCAGTGGGTGCCATTTTTTCCGCATGGACGACTTCAGTTCCACACCTTTGAATCACACGCACTTCCATGTCGGATGCTGTTTGTCAGACTGGCCCTCTGCTTCCATCTGTCATGTGGCAACAAAACATAACAGGATATTGGTGGGATGGTTCAGCCTGTACTGCCGTAGCACCAACATCCACCTCTGACATCACAGGCCAACATAATAAAATATGAAGCATTACTTTTGGAGCCGCCTTTTTAAAATATATAATATAGTTAATGTGTATGAAGCAACAAAAAGAGCCGCTGCCATGATGGTGTGGGGCAGGGGGCAGCTGCAGCGCGACATGACTGAGTGAGGTGACCAACACCTGAACTGATAGCAGGCAAAAATGTGGGCACTGTGGTTGAATTTGGCTTACCATGTGAAAAGTGCCTTAAGAGTTTATACTCTTAACTTGGTAAGACTCTGGTGCGCTAAGCTCTCAGCTCCTCCAGCAGTTCTAAGATGGTTTAAGAATTTAGTGTCTTAAAGCAGCGTGAGCTGCTAAACTGCTTTCAAGATTTAGGAGGACTTAATTGTTTAAACCGGTTTAGTGTCTTACAATGGCTGAGCCACTGCTGCTGGCTTACAAAGTTAGAAGAGTTGAGGCTAGGTGACGTTGGAGAGATGTCATTTTTGCATAAGATCGGATCAGACCAGTGCAGTGCAGCCTTTTGGCTTCTCAGTCTCTGAATCTGCTGTATGTTTTTCAAGGTCATTGCTCAAACAATTCCAAGCAGTTGGCAAATAGAGACTGGGACTGTTTGCCAATCAAATCTAGTTCAAGTATTCTTTGAGTCAATATCCAGCCATTGTGTTACTTATTTGTTCTTCTAATCTTCCAAATCCCCCATAAAACCTATATATTTTTGCTCTACCCTCTTACATTTCAATGACAGAATGTCTGCTATTTCTGGAGCTCCTCAAAAATCCATGCCAAGATTTCTATTGATTCTAGATCCTTCTCCCACCCTTATGCCTTCCTGTAGGAGACACTCTCCTTTTTTACATGACTTTTTACTCTGGGAGCATGATCTCAGCTTTAGGATCTGTTGCCCGACAAGAAAAAAAGGGGCGAGTACAGGGTGGACAAAACAGAGGCATCTGGAATTCTCTTTCAGAGCTTTCCTCTGCTTGTCTCTGGCAGGTCATTTGTACATGCCTCCTGCTGTAACCAGAGGGATGGAGCGAACTCCTGGTTCATTTGAACACAAAGTTGTCTCTGCTGATGATCTTCCCTCTCTCTGTACTGGGAAAATTCCTAGCTGTTCTTCAATAGGCAGTAGTTTAAACCTTCAGCTCTCAGCATCTCAGCCTTCCTGTGGCATGGAGTCGTAGTGTCCCACGAAAACAAAACATTCATTTATTTCCATTAAGATGGAATTTGTCAGTTTTCTGTTCCCCTGGCTGAACCTTCTATCATAAGAGAGAGAAACAGACCGTCTCTTGTAGGTTTGTCTCAATTGTTTTTAAGTGTTACTTTAGCTCACCTCCTGCTTGCGATAAGCAACACTGTTCTTTTCCTTTTTGTGACCTCTGTGAGACCCAGGTGTTCTCAGCACCTTTGGATCTGATGTCCAGACATGGAAGGCATGGAAGACATGGAGTCCTAGTTTAGGAAGGTTATACTGGAAGTTGAGGTCATAGGTCTACTAAACAAAACGTAGTTGCATTTATGAGCGAACAATTTTAGTTCCTCACTCCTTGTACCTAGAGTTAGAATCATAGAAGCATTAAGGTTGGAAAAGACCTCTAAGATCATCTAGTCCAACCATCCACCTGTCACCACTATTGCCCTCCCTTGCTGTATGCACCTGCTGCAGTATTCTCACTTTGGCTGCCTGAAGTCTGATTGCACCTTTTTAGCAAGTCATAGGGAAGTGGTGTCTTAAATTCTTTATAAGACTCTGGGTAGGATGAATTGCTTCCAGAAGTGTTGAGCCTAGTCTAGAAGCTTGATTTTTTAATGGCTGAATTAGAGAAGAACTCAGTTCTCCAGGCTTTAGTGATAGGGTTAAATACAGCAACTTCTGTTGGGCAGTCCTCGGATGTGTCCCAGTTCAGTGGACAGGTTGTTGGGTACAACGTTTGAGATTGTGTGAAACCCTGCAAGCAGCTATTCACAGGGCTCTGGGGTCAAGCTTTACCTGAGCCAAGAGTAAGGGAAAAAAAAGAAAAAGTAAAATAGGCTTTGATACTTGTTGCTTAATTATCACTGAGGTTTGTTTATCTGCTCCGGAGGAAGGCAGAACTGTCCGCCTGGATCAGCCAACTGTGTATCCTCTCACTGTCCCCTGCTATGGTCATGGTCCCTGAATTCACTGTCATGTGTTTCCCTCCATCCTGAACGGGCGCACAAATTGTCCAAATTGTAACTCTCTAAAGAACGGCCAACAACCGGATCTTCTTTCAGGGAAAACAAAACAACCTCTGGCTTTTTTGTTTTATTATAATCAGAGGCTCCTTTTTTAATCGTTCCTGTTTCTAGTCACATGGAACATGAACTGTCAAAGAAAAACTCGAGGAGGGAGGGAAAAAGAGAAAGGAGTGGGAGCTTAGACAAAAAGCTTCCTCACTGGGGACAGGAAACCTCCACTGCAAGGCCATGGGACAAGGACCCTTTGCCTTGAGGTCAGAGTTTCAAATGCACTCATCAGTTAATGGTTTTGGGAGGTCGTTCCCCTAGATTGCGAAGAACATGGGATGGACAACATCTGTCCTTACACTCTCATTGGGTCCAGTTTGGGGTTTTGTCACCACCTTTGTAAATCCCATTTGCCATTGCTGGGTGATTTGTCTACAGAGACCAACATGGATTTTAAAGCCACCTGTGAGAAGAGGGGACAGGGAAGAACATACAGATCTCAGAACAAACTCCAGACTTTTAATTTATTAATTGGAGTCTGGAAATGTGCTTTCCTCTCTATTTCTATGATGTGAAGAATTATTTCATTATACTCAAGCATAATGAAATTTTGGGGTCAAAACCTGGCTCCACAGAGTCAGCTTTTCAGAAATTCTGCCAGGATTTCACATATGCTTCTTAAAGGCTGAGCAAGCTTTGCAATCATGCTGGACTTAAAGGTTTCCTGAGGATGGAAGGCCCTCTCCAGCACTTGGTGGATATGGCTGAGAGATGAGTCTGGGGTAGCTACTGGTTCTTTGTGGTACAAACATCATGAAGTGTAACAACTAATTGGAAACATTACCTTGTCCACCTAGCTTCAGCTCCCTCAGAGAACGGAAAGATCAGAAAAAAACTCATTTTCATGCTTTTTTCCTACTTGAAAACCACTGATTTGTACATGTGGCTATATGCTTGACCTCATTTGTTCTAGCAGTTCACCTTGAGCCTGGTAACATCTTTCCCTAACAGCCTGTACGTCAACCCCCTGGAGCTGAAAGATGATTCTCATTTCCTTTAGCAGGGTCCCAAACCCATGCAAATCAGTGTATGAGGCCAAAGACTGTACCACGCCAGCACACGACCTCACTTGAACAATGCCTCAGGTCCCTTCTCTCTGAGCCAAGGAGCTCATGCTTAGCCATATTTAGCAGCTATCAGGAAGGCTGCACAGGTAATTTCTCTCTTTATATTCTCAGATTTGGCCTTTGTGTCTGCCAAACGTTTGTGAAGCTTCCTCAGTCCCAGTCAGCCACACTGGCACGCAGGTTAGATCCAGCTGTGACCTATGAGAGAGGTGGGCATCGATCTGTGACTTTGCCAGTCCTTTCCCTCTGCTCACATGTGCAAAATCCTTTCTGTTCATACATGCAGAAAATGAGTCCTTTGCTCCAGCACTGGAGAGGTCATGCAGCCAAGATGCCAGGGCAGTCACAGGTACCTTCCTTCAGGCTGACGATGATCTGGAAGACCAGCTCTCACCAGTTTGTCTGGCCCTGTGGTTAACATGGGATGTAATATTTCATGTTCACTTGGGCTGGAACCAGAGATTGTCATCCCATGGCTCCAAATGACAGAAAATCCACCCTGTCCCATGGGGTGCAGCTCCCCCTGCATTGCATTACTCTTCTGCACAGAAACGTGCCACGTATTTCCTCTGTGGGCTTTGCTGATTTCCCAACTGCAGCCTGTGGAGTCTCTCATGCCTCTGGCTGCTAGATCAAAGGTTCATTTTATATCAGAGTTTTTCACTCCATAAGTCCCCTAATCACTTATTAACCTGTTAGCCCATTGGCCATCTCACAAATTGCTCTCCTCTCTCACTGGTGAGCATGTTTGCCAGACAATAAATCTTCCTGGCAGCTCTTCTTTGAGCTCTCTCCAAGTTTTCTTCTTAAAATGCCATCTCCAAGACTGGACACAGGATTTTATTCTCACATGTTTGCCAGAGGTTGGTTTCACAAACTCATTTGTAAATACA
Organism: Numida meleagris; assembly: GCF_002078875.1. Classification (NCBI taxonomy): domain Eukaryota; kingdom Metazoa; phylum Chordata; class Aves; order Galliformes; family Numididae; genus Numida; species Numida meleagris. The sequence continues at coordinate 56,960,973 of NC_034413.1, forward strand.
TTTTCCTTCTGTTTACTTCTGCCAGTTCTGGGTGAGAAAAGAGAGAGTGCAAGGGAAAGTGATAGAGTATGAGATTGTTTCTTTCAACTATGTGATTCTAACATGAAGAAATCTTTCATGGCTTTCTGGGAACCACCCAGCAACTCTTGGTGTAACCACAAATGGCAGTAATAATCTTATCTTTATGAGATGTCCAGAAAGGAGCTGTTTTTGACCAGAATCAGCATCAATCCCACCTTTTTCTCCAAAAGAATGGATGCTATAGTATTTCCCCCCTCCCATATTCACACTATTTGACCATGCTGAACCAGGCTGGGATAGCAGGCCACTCTTGTGGGATGCCTCTTTTAGCCGTGGGGAGGCTTCATTGATGTCTGTGCTCGGGTGCCCCAGGCCTGATTGGTGACGCACTTCCGAAGCCTTCGTGTACCCACTCCTGCTCTGGCGATCACCGTGGGGCTGCCAGGCATCTCTCTTCTTGCCCCTCGGGAAGAGTCACTTCAACCACAAAGTCTTTAAAGAGCAGATGTTGAAAACATGAAGAACAAGCTTGTAAGGTCAGGCTAGGCTGCAAACAAGCCCCTAACCCAGCAGGGAGGAGAACTTGTATAGTTCTAGGAGAAATTGTATAGTTTCCTATACAATTTTTTTTTTTTTGACTTGGGAATTGGAAGTGTTTCTAGTAGTCTCCTTTTCTTTCTCTCTCTCTCATATATATGTATATATACGTAGTTGAAAAACACAACCCACAACTTTTGGTTTGAATTTGATCTGACAATATCCCTTTAACATGAAACTCTAAAGCCGTAATTGATACCCCAGTTGGACATTATCACAGATTATTTCCTGTCTGTGTTTTGACTGTCCTGGTCGAACGGCTTCCAAACCTAACACAGAGTCAATGAAGAGAAACAACCCTCAGCTACTATTATTCCTGTTACTCATTCTACCAAAATAATAAAAATAATGAAACCACAGCCTGCCTTGAACAGTAAAGATCTCTTAAAAGCCCTTCCTTGACGTCCCTTGCGTATGTTAGGGAAAAAAAACAAAGTTGGTAAGGTTGAGGGAGGAATTACCAGTGATGTTCCTTGGCTGGGCTTGTATCCACACTGTTCATAAGCACTGTCTTGGGCACAGATGTGAACACGGGGAACTTCCTGTCCCACCCAGGGCTGACCACCCATCTTTTGGCCATGGTCCGGCTCTGCCACACAACTGCGGGCAACCCAACACACGGAAGGCCACCTGCGAGTGGCTGTGTTTGTGACCCTGCTGTCGACATTGGAGACAGCAAACCTGATCTTCAGGGGGACTAACTTGGCCAAGAGTTATGGGCGCCTTCTCTCAGCTCTCAGCATGGGTAAACACGGTGGGTAATGCTCAAGGTGCACAGCAAACATCAGACAGCCACAATGCCAAAACTGAGCTAAGAGATGTTTTTCATCTAGAAAAAAAAAGAAATCCTCTCATGTTTTAGTAGTACCAAAATGTTTTATGAATTTGTGTCTTTTCCCTTGAGTAGATCATTTAGGCACCCAATAATAATACCAAAGCCCCTTCCCATCCAATCATTTCATTTGAGGATGGAAAATAAATGTTTTCCAGTATTTGCCTTGGAAATAGGTTCTCATTTAAAAATAAATTAGTAATTTTACCTTTCTGTATTTTTACATGTGTTTAAAGATGGTTAACACTGAATTTAAATTGTTAGTATAAAAATGCATGTTTATTTTAATTCCCATTTGGTAAAAATCTTAAAAAATCATTTAAACAGAAAAGGGCCTTTTTGGTGCAAAAGATGAAGCACTAGAAAAGAGAGTATCAAGGAGACCAAGAGACTTTGGAAAACGCATCAAAACTGGTCAATTTTGTTAGTTTTACCCCAACATCTTCATAGACTAATTCCTAATTTTTCAAGAGATGTAAACGAGACTGATTTCCAGTGCAGTATTCAGCTCTTTTGTCCTTTCAACTTCAGATTTAGTTTTCTAAATTACTCACAGATTGTCTTGAGAATCTTGCTTAGACATGACCTGAAGACCCAGATTTTCCTCCATAAAGAGCATCTCCCCAGGCCAGGAGAGCACAATGATGCAGAGATTTTTTGGCTGAGTGTAGTAGGGTGGAAGAAGCAGGGGCTGATCCACTCCAATACTGTTCAGATGCTTGGCTGCGATTTCAGCATCTGGCAAAGGTTAGCAGCTATCTTAAGCTGGAGCAGTGTTTAGAGCAAGGGGACTTAGTGCACACCCAAATTAACACTAAGTCTTTTTACATGCATGCACATGCCCTACCACGCAAACCCTGAGACATCCAGGTGAGGAACTGTTCCGTACAATGTATTGGGCTCCTGCGTGCTCGGTTTCTTTGGATTCATTTTCCTTTCTTTCAGGAGAGGTGCCTCTCAGGAGCCAGGTCTTAGTCATTTATATTATGTCATAAATATATATTTATACTATATTGGAGTTGGACTAGATGACCTTTAAGGGTCCCTCCCAACTCAAACAACTCTATGATTCTATGATTCTGACAGCATAAAACAGAAAGGCCGGATTCACATTGGGTGAAATGCCAGTTTAGTGTGGTTACAGCTGGTAGAATTTGTCCACAAGAAGTTAAAAGCAGGAAAAGCTCTGTGAGGTTGGTGAGCACATAATCCCTCATGGGAATGTCCAGTGCTGACCAAGCAGGAGAAACATTAGGGCAGCAGAATGAAAGGGAAAAATATTTTCATCTCTCAAAATCTTAAAGCAGGGAGGGAGGACAGTTAGGAACTACTAAATAAAATAAACTGGCATCAAATGAGATACAGTAGGAGAAGGGCTGAAAGAAGGTGAGATGGATAATTAAGCAATAAGACACGACAGGCTGTGCATTTCTGGTTAATTACTGCATGCCTGCTATGATGTTCTTTAGAGCCAACTTTTGCTGCACAAGGACTAGAATCACCCCCCAGGGACAGGCTGGCAGGAGGGTCTAATTGCTGTTATTACAAAATTAATTTGGAAATTAAAATAATAATAATAACGGGAATAAAAAAGTACAACTTCCTTCTGCACCACGTTGTTTGTTAGAACGTGTTATGGGAAAAAAGATGACATCACCCAGTGCTGGTTGTTGGAAGGAGGGCAGTGACATCACTGCCAGCCAATCCTGGCTATGTCCTGATGCTGTGTGGACTTTCAAGTGGCTTTCCTTCTTCTTCTCTTTCTCATTCCTTGGCCTAGGCTTCCTGCCTTCGGGTCAATGTGCCCAACTAATTTTCTTATGTCAGTAATTTCTGTCTTTCTTTTATCCCATTCTGAAAGTTCTGCTCCTTGACTTGTTCTATCTCCCCCTTTTGGTAAAAAGAATCATAACTGTTTGATATGTGGAAAGTGATGCATGCCATGCCTGTGGTCCAGGAGCATTTCTTTGGAATTTCCTCTGTGAAGATCTTTCCTTCTACTTTGACACCCTCCAGCTTCTACCTACCAACCTTGTTCAGTGAACCTGTAAATAACTGAGTCTCCATACTATGGCTCTATTGAATGGGAAGGAAGGTGACATGGCAGAAGAGAAGGGTTTCTCTTCTTTAGCTGTATAGCAGTGGATGGAATACAAGGAGTTTTATCAGCACTGAGTGGTGTGTTGTTTTTTTTTTTTTTCCACACAGAAATTCTCAGTGGATATTGGAGTTCTGTTGGGAAAAATTCCATGTTAAATACATTATGTTTTCAGAACCAAATCTCCTGTTCCTATGTTTCTGAGCCTTCAGAAATCCTTACTCTAGAGAAATTTGGTAATGCCAACTTTAGACTGTTTTTTATTCAATTTTGCAGTGGAAAAGAAATTCCAAGATTTCTCTAGGAATGGAATTCATTTTCTTTGTAGCTGTGGTTGCTTATAGCTCATTCCCAAATAATCTGCTGGTGTAACAAAGATTTTCTGGTCAGATAACTGCTCAGGAACATCTAGTTGCCTTAGGGACATGTATCTGAGCATTTCTAGATTTAGAACTTTTACATGGTCTTGAAATTTACTTTCAAGGCACAAAAGGTACAAACAAAGCAGTGTGATTCCTTCAAACTGATCTCCAGCCTCCACTGTCATTCACTCCTGCTGAGACTCCAGTATCCACTGGGAAGCTCTATATCATAGTCTGCTGAATGGTGCTGCTATCAGAACTCTCCTCATGATAGCTGCCGTACAAAACAGGAGATAAGCTAGGACTAGATGAAACAGAGGTCAGTAAGAAAAGAAGATGCACAGAGCAGTGACATACTCATGTTCACACCAGAAATAGAAGCAAGATCAGGGTTAGATTTCAGGACTTCTGAAACTCAACCCAGAACTGTGCCATTCGATGATATGTTGGTTTGTTGTCAGGGGATGTGTGGGAGGACAAATCCAGCTCAACTCTCTCCCCAGAATCCCAAAAATCTCCCCAGTCTCCCCCCAAAAAGTTACATTTATCAAACTGAAAATTTGGTCAATAGAATTGTGTTCTCAAAAATGAGGCTTTGTTCAATTAGACACGCAAACAAAAAGCAGTTTAAGCTCCATAGCTTCATTGTACTTGTTCCATTAGGAGATGGGATGTTTTTCACATGCCACTGCATATTACAAGCATCTTAGCAAAGGGATGAACCTGTGACCTTTAACATCAAAGCCTTGGCTCCATCACTATCATTAAGGAGAAACCTGCAATACATGCTGTCCTTAGGTGATGCAACCAGAGTAATGGGAGCATGATGTTATATATATACATTTATGTATATATGGGTGTGTGTATATGCATATTTATATATGTGTGTGTGTTTATATATATAGACACACAAATACATACACATATATATACACACATATATATATAAACTCACAGGCATATATAAATATATACATGTAAATATATAAATGCACATCCATATATATACTGCCATAGAAAGAGGGGGAAAATGCATTTCAGGAGAGAAAGAGTTAAATGAACTACCAGTAGGTGAATGCAAAGTTGCTTGTGCAGACATCTTCTTGCAAAGATCTGGTCTCTGTCTATACATTAAGAACATGCAGAGACTCGCTCTCTCCAGGTTGACAGCTCTGGCATTATACATCTGTGAAGAAAGGTTAAACAGCGTCATGGCACCACTTGGAAAGACTTAATAGATGGAATTGTACCTTTCTAGTCTCCCACGTTTTCAAAGGTAAACTGAAGTGGGAAATTCCATAGGACTCATAAACAAATTTCTACCTCATGGATAGTGTTAAGCTATCATGTCAAAAGGATGGGAATGGGAACTGATACTCCCAGTATGAAGGGAGGAAAGAAAAATAGGCAATATATATCAAACAAAGCAATTTTTTTTCCTTTTCTGGGGCAGGGAAGAGGTTCCCTTGACCCCTCTCAACACAGTTTGTTCACAAGGAACCAAAAGCAGCAGCTCCAAAGGAAATAAAAAACAAGAAAGACACAGGGTTAGAGTGCTTTCTAAATATTGGTAAGAACACTCAGAGAAATGAGTGCAGACAGACAACATTTATCATCCTTTTCTGAGTACGGTTTCACAGATACTGAATGCAAAGTGTTTCTTTCTAGTGGGGTGCCATTACCCACCAGCTGAAATGTTAAATTTCTGCTTGCCAGGGTCAGCTTCCTGCCCTGTGCTATGGTGATGTGCTGCTAAGTAATGCTGTGTAACACTACCAGTTGAAGATGTGGTCTTCAACATGTTAAACTCAGGGTCTTGCTCTTTCCTTTTGTCACTGGCCTCCCATCCTTCATGCATAAGCACACTTGGACCCTTCAGAAAGCTCTGACTCAATTCGAGGCACTTTCTTAGGTTAGGCTTGGGGGTTTGCAACATGGCAGAGCAAACACATTTGGTTTTGGAAGGTTTCAGGCCCACTGCCAAGAAGGTCCTGCTCAGTGCCATGCAGGAGCAAGCTTAAAAAGGAGATGAATGGGAGGAGAAAGAAAAGGATGGATGGGTGGTCTGCTGCACAAAGAAGAGCAGAGGTGGAGATTCTGTGTGTTTCTATATGTATTTCCAATTATTGCTTTTATTTCCACTGTCTTCTGCTATAAAATAACAGACTTGTTGCATCTCAGAGCAAACTAATCAAGACAAAGTATCCAAATCAAGTTCAGTGTATAAACCCTTCTCCTCTCTCTCTTCCTAGACTTCCTGCCCTCCAGGACATGGGAATGGGCACAGTCAAAGACCAAAGTCTTCAGGGTGCCCATCAGAAACTCTTACCTGTTTGTGATGTACAGGCAGCAGGTGACAAGAAGATCAGCTGGCAGATGTGTTTCTATTTGTTGAGGCAGATGGGGCCAAGACAAAACAGAACTGAGCCCTAAGCTCAGTTCAGTGAGGAGGTGCTGGAAATGAGATGCTGAGTTTCGATTGTACTTGTGCTCTGCACATGGGCAATGTTGCCAGAGCGCCTGGTGCTATCCCTGGTGTGTTGGTCATGATGGGACTGGCATGCTCTGACTGGGAGCCAGGGCACGTAATCAGGCAACACTACAGGAGAGGATTGGGTTCATCCTGTCTTAGAAACCTGGCAATCCAGACCTAAAGTCAGAGACATTTCTTCTGGTCAGGCTTACTTGCACCTCAGAGCAGTCTCTTCCTTCAGAATTTCTGTGGGAGAAAATCAGCCAAGGTGTCTGCAAAACAACATAGCTGTTGATGGTTAATTTCAATTCCATTGAAACAAATTACTCTGGAAAACACTTTTTTTCTGTGCCTGTGTTTTTTTTTTTTTCTCACTTGGTTTGATTTCTCCTGGTGTCACTTGCATCTTGACTGAGATGATTCCCCTGCCTCCTTTTTTTCTCCACTTTCATAGAATTGTTTGGTCTCATTTTCTTCCTTCCTCGTTCTTTGAGGCTGGAACTAAGTTGATTAACTTTTTACCAGGTCAGAAAGATAATGAAGAGTAGTCTGCATGGTGGTGAATCCACCAGAAATGCAACAAAGAGCAGGAGCAACTATCTCCTACTTTGCCCCCATTAAATACTTCTTGTGATTTTCAGGTCAAATGTATATTTGGGAGCTTCTATACAAAAAATTTCAATTTTACTCATTCAAGTAAATTTTCTTTGCAAGCTTTCTCTGTAGCCTGAAGCGAAGAGCTATTTTTGATCTTTCTATCTTTCTTGAGGGTGAGGCAGAGTCAAGTTACCTTGTCATCAAATTCTCATTTTGGCAAGGAGGGTGGTGGGGGTGAAGAAACAGAAGACTTCATAGCAATAATCACTAACCAAAACACTTCAGAGTGCCTGAACTTGTTACTGCGTCTGTTCAGTTCTTCGACAATATGTCAAGCAGAAAGAAAACAGCTTAATTTTTTCACAAGCCTGGTTGCTTTCTAAAGCTCACAACAACACAGCAACTTGTTTGAACTAGTGAATGGAGGGAACATGCTATTAAAACCAGTCACAGTGCCCCGTCCCCCACAACTCACCAGATGTCTGAATTTAAACTGTCACCTCACGTATCACATCAGTTTCTATGGACGAAATCTTGGTCTGCGTTCCAAATGCCCTGGAGGGACTGAGCTGTTCTTGCATGATCTTTGATATGGTCTGTTAGTAATATGGTTGTAAAATGCCATGTGCATTTATGGTGGGTTATTATTAATATGGCTCCAGTTGCCATCATTTTTTATTATTATTTATGCATTATTTTATTTCAGGCAACTAGATTACTCTGGGGACTGATCCATTGGGCAAGTCTTTTCACTTTTCAGTCAGCACTCTCAGCCCCGTTTAGTAACCTACATGCTCCCTTGTTGGTACACAGTATGGCGCAGCTATGTATTCACATCAAACACTGAAGTTTATTGGAAAATGGAGAGGGATTCAGGGAATATGCTGAAGGAAACCAAAATAGACCCATTCCCCCTGGAATCTGGCTGTGGAACTTTTTGAATGTCTTGCCTTCATATCCTCTAAAAAAAGACTCAAAACTCCCAAATGTTTAGGCCAAACCCTTTACAATCTTAGTCAAAATTCCTGTGGAAAGAAGCCCCTTTTCAAGAAAACGTACATTTCACCAAAACTTCAGTTTCCAAGCAAAGCCAGTGTTGACTACAGCTGTGCTGAAGCTGAAAGAGGCTGCTGGGCCTCCTGCCCATGGATTGTCCCAGCCCTCTTGACCTGGGGCTCAGTGGGGAAAAGAAAGTTAAGAGGTTTGCTCATATGAGTAGTCAGGTGATAAGAAGGAACATGGTTCATGGATGGGGAAGGAAGGTGAGAAGGAGCTGAAGAGAAAATAGAGCCTATGGGTCACAGAGAAATTGTGGGGAGTAAAAGGCTGAAAGGATAAAGAAAGGTTGCGCTGAGAGAAGCTGCCCTTGTCCTGTGCAAGTTCTTCCCAGCATTTTGTGATAGTGTAACCTCCTAAACAAGCCTTTTACCCCAATGGTGTACAGCTTCCCTGGGACCTCTGCTCTAGTGAAGTCACCTATTGCAGTCCCAAGAGTCTTTTCTCCAATGTTGCTGAGAGCCAAAGCTGTAAGTTCTGTTTCCAGAGACCTCAGCATGCACGTACCTGTACAAGGGGTCAGCACCACTCCCAGACACACTGCATTTTTTCATTCTTGATGGTTTCTTTTCTCTCTTTTTTTTTTCCTGAGATCTAAAATTAAGACATCGAGCAGATGGAAAACATCTGCTTGTTCTTTGAGCGTGGAAAAACATAACACATAGCAGGGATGATAAATAATAATAAATAATGACAATGATGAAAGTGTTTTGTGAGACACAGTGGTTTGATTTGTCCGGAGCAAGCATCACACACTCTCTTTAAGGGCTAAGGAGGATAAATAGACTGCTGTGGTTTAAAATTTTGCAAATGGCAACACAGTTCTGAGGCATTTAAGAAGAGCAGATGCTGAGCATGTCTTGCTTTTCATGAGTTTGTGCTTAAGAGTGCAAATGGAGCCTGTGCTCTCCTGAGAAAGTCCTCGGAGATGCTCAGGGTCAGTCTGGGCCGGGATCTAAGCAACCTGTTGGAGCTGTAGGTGTCTCTGTTCATTGCAGAGAAGTTGGACTAGATGGCCTTTAAGAGTCCCTTCCAACTCATACAATTCTATGATTCTATATATGTATGAGTTGCAAATCACCATCTCTCCTAACACCAACACAGCTAAACTCAAGAAGGACACAGATTCCCAGTGATATAATATTCCTCTATTCTACATTGTTACCAGATACAGGGTTATGAAACCCAATCCATGCAACAAGTCATATATTTTCTTCCCTGAGGTTATCTCAAAAAAGCTTTTCACCTAGAAGACATAATTCTTTGTGTCTCCCAAACATCCACTCAGAAATCAGCTCTTAATTGTATCCCTGCGGACCTCACTGAGACGTTCACCTAAAAACTTCTTCCAGGTTTGGTTTGTGCCTGCTCACCTCAGGCTGTAGGTAATGACATTGTAAAATCCAGTGAGTGTTATGCAAAGAAGAGGGACCACAGGGATTATTTTATGAGTTGTTGGGTCTCAGGTGAGTTTCCAGAATGCAGGTGCTCCACTTAACATCTGCCAGCAGGTTGGTGCTCTCCCTGCATTTGCAAATAACTAGGCCCAAATGACTCCTAGGTTTGAAAACATTTCAAGTTGTGATCTGTCTACAGACAACAAAGCAGAGATGGTGAAGGAGTGCAGCCCACAGTCAAAGGAAGGCTGGACAGGATGACCTTAGTGGTCTTTCCAACCGTAATGATTCTATGATTCTATATCTAACTATGAAAAGGTACTCTGACCACAGAGAGGGTGATTCATATATACATATGCATGCAGTCTGAATAGTCTGAACACTGGCAAAGAGAGTGCGCAAGGACTGGGTGTATTAACAGCTGACAATGAGACACCAAATGTTTCAAAGGACAGGGACAGTCTTGCCTACCTTCAAACTTCGTCTGTTTAGAGGAGGTACCTCTAAGACTGAGATCTCAGCTCCTGGGCAGCCAACTCATCACACCTCAGGCAGGATAATTCATGAATGGGAGAAAGCCCACCACTACACTCATGACAACCCCTGCTGCGTGCTTGTATCTGTGTGTACTTTGCTGGCACTTTTTGTGTGAGCATTCAGAGTGTAAACACAGCACAGCTTTTATTTTATTTTATTTATTTATTTTTTTTTGTATGCTGGAGTGATTGAAGCTGAAGAGAAAAAAAAAGAGAAAAAAAAGAGAAGGAATTGGAGCTGAGCAACAGGAGAATGATGATGCAATGATATTGCAGCAGCAAAAGCAAAACGATCTGCTAAAAATACACCAGAGGGATCTAAATATTTCCATAAACAGATGGAGGTCGGAGCCCAAATGGAAGAAAAAAATGCAAGTAAAGGAAATTGTATTTGACAACCATAAGGGCCTTATAGTTCTTCTGTGTCTTTTATCCCAAAAGGTTTTTTTTATAGATGCTCACAGTTGGGTAAAAGAGGAGTCTGATCCCACAGTGCTTTAGTCACACAAGTAACCCTAATTTATGTTCATGGACTCACAGGGGCCAATGGAACCGCCATGCGAGCAATAGCTTGTATGAGCTCTTTTAGAGAAGGCATCTGGCAGTGCTTTATAGTGAAGGATGCAGAGCAGTTTCCATGCTAAACCTCTCTTTTATTCATTCTCATAATTTTTTTTCTCTGTTTTAGAGCATTTACATTCTCAGCTGAAGTTTTCCAAACGTTGTCCATGCCTGAATGTGAATTTTATTGGGATGCATGAGGAAGAACAGCCTCAGCCTAGCTGGAAAAATGTGTTTTTCCTTAAAGAAAAAAGTCTGAGCCTCTTCCTGTCCCATCCTCCCCCTTGTCTAAACAAATAAGAAAGAGCTAAAATTTCATTTGCTGTGCTGTCCTATGGGGATCTAGGGATGGTGAGATTTGGTGAGGTTTCAAAATCAAAAACACCCAAGGAAAGGATTAGAAGGTAAATTTGTAGATACCTGGTATCCAGAATGTGTTCTGCAGGAGTGAAATTCAGCTGTTAGATGTAGGGTACCAGAGTGCTGCGTGGCATCTGCTCCTTTGAAGCCAGAGGCTTGTGCTCCAGCATTGCTTTGATCTTACCCATGTTTACCCAGCTATGAGTGGGAACCTGACTTTCTGACTGGGAAACCAAAACCAGGTGTGATATCAGCTGTAGCATTTCCCTGTGGCCCTGATGGGACAGCTTGACTTCGAACAGATCATAAGCAGGATTAGGAAGTATCAGCATAAGCAATTCTTCTGTCTGGACTCAGATCACTCAGTTTGCACCCAATGCAAAAGTGCCAAGTAGGCAACATTGGTTCTTCCTCTGCACCTCATCTTCTGGGGGTGACACCTTGTGAATATGCACCAAGAGACATTGAGTGGGAGCAAACAGAAGTTTGAAAGCAACTGAGGTTGGACTCAATGATCTCAAGAGGTCCCTTCCAACCCCTACAATTCTGTGCTTCTGTGATCTGCAAAGAAACAACTTCCCCTGCACAAATATTTTCTTCTGGACACAGCAAAATAGTTCACTTTCATAAAGCCAGAAGTGTTTTTGTGCTGTTGTTTTTGTTTTCTGCTTTTCTAATGTTCAGCTCTCAGTTATGTGTGATAGCCATCTTGGTTACAGGGGGTAAAAAGTAATTTCAAAATAAATAAAACCCAAATACACTAAAATGACACATTTTGAGAATACTTGGCTTTAACATTCAGCGTTTCACACTCTTCTTTCTAAACTAGCATCAGTCCAAACCAAGACATTTCTAGGAAAATGCAGTTCTTTTAAGTGAAGTTCTTCAATAGGAAAATATCTTTTTGGAAAAATATTTGTCCTGAGCTTTTTTTTTAGGGAAACATTACTGACCATTCCATACAGCATTAAAAAGGCCAAGTTATCCTGTCCAGCCATTCCTATGTACGCCTCCAGATGCTTTAGTGAATATGGTTTTACTCAGATTAATCCGTGCTTTGTACATTGCCCAATACTTCTTTGGCACATCACACGAGTGTCCTAAGCTATAGGAATTGGACCAGAAGTTCTGCTGGGTCCCTTCCAATCTGACTTCGTAATTCAAAGTACAGCATACCATACAACTCATAGTAAACCCATCAAACTCTCTGTCTCCTACTGAGGGCAGTGTAACTTAACTGTGTTCACAATGATGAGAACTATGCACCTGTAATTATACATCCTAAAATGAAGTGCAGATTATCAGATATAAGGCTTGAAGGGCTTATTGCAAGAAATTCATGGTAAAAGGACCTCAAGTACAATTTTAAAATTACGAATAGTCAGTGCAGTGCTCTATGAAGACACCAGAGGAACTGCAATTTCTTTTGTCACTTGAACTGTTGTTTAAAGCCACATTTCTGTTTGTCTGCTGGGGCTATAACAGACTGAAATACTCTGGCTTCTTGTGTCTCACTTCTTAAAATATCTTTTTAATAAATTGTTATTTAGAGAGTGGCCTTACTCCAATACAAACTATTTGCAACCTATAAATATATCAAAGGTTTTGTCCTAAGGCAGGAGTTTTCTTCCACAGTGGCAGAACTGGTCAGACTCCTGTGTGGCCCAAACCCAATCTTTCTGAGCCTCTTTGCTTGGTATTTTTACTTTTGTGAAGCTGAGGATAACTTTTCCTGTGCCTGCTCTGCACACTGTGCTTTGTCACTACTGGGTGATGCACACCAGGTTGTTGCTCATAACCTCAGACAGCACAAACAGCAATAGGAAGGAAGCTGTATGAAAACACAGCAAAAATGGGTTGGTGATACCCTAAAGCCCAGTGTTGGGAAAGCCCCAGTTTTTTGCAGACAGCTCAGCTCCCTTCACTATGTACTGAGGTAAACTCCCAGCCTTGGCTTGGCTTGCTCTGCCTTGTGAAGAGTCATTGCTGATGTTGATTTATTTAGCGGTTGAGTGGTAGGTTTTGGAAGAGGCAGGAGGAAGCTCTCCCTTCCTGTTCACACACAGCTGTTCTCCTCTGAGACCCATCTGGATTCACTGGAGGACCACTGGCCTCTTTGCCAGAGCTCTATCACAGGCGGTGTTTACAGCTGTCCTGCACAGGCAACGAGTGTGTGGTCCGAAGCTATCAATGAAGAAGCGAGACAAGTGCATTCCATGGAATTTATTCTCTCCTCATCTCCTGGAGCTCTGAGAACTCCCTGATATCAGCTGTCACGAGCCCTCAGGCCTGGTGGAGGCAGGGCAGCAGAAGATGGGCTGTGCGGTGCTACTGGTGCTGTCTTGTTGCACACAAGCTGTGTCCAGAGGGAAGCACTGCAAACCAGGCTTTGCCTTTGGAAGCAGCCAGCTTCTGTGGTATCTGGAACCTTATTAAAAAAAAAAAACTGAGGCAGAGGGGAAGCTGTGTGTGTGCATGATTTCTCTGTCTCTGTGCATGGGAAGGGTTACATGAGATTCAGGAGTACGCCTCTTTGTGAGTAACCTGCCAAGAAAAAAGGCCTTTGCAAAGTTCACATCTTTAAAATGTAAGAACAAAATAAAAATATCTCTCCAAAGCTTCTGATCTGTGTGGATGAGGAAGAGCTGGGAGCAAGGAATTTACCGGTTGTGCAGCATGGAGGAATACCGCCCTCACTCATCCCACTGCGATACGATGGCACCATCTCTTGGCCCACCCTATAGGCTATGGATGGGACTGAATTCAAGGCCCTTGAAATCCAAGCCTTGCTACTCACAGTGGGTAGGAGACATGGAGCCAGATTCCATTGGTGGATGCTTACAAGCTGCCATCACTGTACTATTAGTGGTGGCTCTACCACACAGGTAGATTCCAAGCCTTCTAAAAGAGCATTAAATCCTACAGCCTCTCCAGCTTGCTGAAGCCAGGATCCCAATACAGGCAGTGGCTTGTTCCTGGTAATTCCTGTGGCAAACCACATTACATAAGGCCTGCTCTCCTTCTCAGCAAAGTGGGTAGGCAAGCTATTGTTAGACAAGTCACCAAGTTGCTCACATTTCATAGAATGGCTTGGGCTGGAAAGAACCTTAAAGATCATCTAGTTCCAATCCCCTTGCCATAGACAGGATTGCTGACCACTAGATGAAGCACATAGAATCGTAGAATGGCTTGGGAGAATTGTAGAATGGCTTGGGGACCTTCTGCCCCAGGACCTCAGCCTAATTTTTTGAGGACCTTCTGCCTACTGCTGGGAGCTGGACAAATTACAGGGGCCCTGCTGTCCTTCTGATTCAGTTTTCACCTTCTCTTTATTTGTTTGTATTTTTTTGGACCAAAGGGAGTCTTGTGTGATGAAGCTTAAAGAGCTGGGGAAAGATTCTGGTTTCTTTGATTGTTTGAGCATCAGGACCTAGGACAACTGCAAAAGTTCACTGTTCTCAAAGTCCTTCACTGAAATTTACCTTAATTTATTTGCAATTTACTTTATTTTCAGTAAAAGACTCCAAAGTACTCTCAGGGGAAGGTGAGGTAGACTTTAACAGGAAGGTTTGTGGAGGTAATCTCAGGCCTTGGTGGGATGGAGTTACAGTAGAGAAACATGCTTATCTCTTGCTAAATGTTCTTTTCTGTCTTTTTTTCTTTATTTATTTTTTCTTTTAAAAACAAACAAAATGTACAGTGCAATCCATACTATGGCAAAGACACCTGAAGCACAGTGATTATATGAGTCTATGGGAGCCTGCTTGATGGCTTTCAAAGAATAGTCCTTCTACCAAAACAGAATTCAAAAGAACTTCACTTCCATCTGTCAGGAGACAATGCCAATGGCAGGTTCATCCATCTCCAGTTTAAACCATTCAGTTTCATGCAATGATGGTCCAGTTCTGCTCCGAGTCACACCCATTGACTTGAGCAGAGTCACATGAGTATTAACAACAAAAAGTAAACAATGCAGAATTTAACTCTATTGATTTTCTTAGTACACTCATCAATATATGTTACAAATGTGAAATCTCAGAAGCATTAATTCTGGAAATATCTGTCCACATTAGTCAACATAATTCACCAAATGGAAAGATGGAGATTTTCCAAGATTAATAACATGGAAAAGTATGTTATTTGATGTGATAAATATTTGGAAGACAACTTTATTGTCAGGAGTATAAAGACCCACCCGTTACTTGGAAAATCAGGACAAAGCAACAGAAGATCTCACTTTAAGAAAAACATCAAGGAGAAAAAAGGAAGTTGTCCAAGAACTGGGGAAACTTGACCAAGGCCTGTAGGGATTTTGAATTGCAGGACTGTTTGTTGTTTGAACTGAGTCACACCGATGCAACAGAGAATTTGTCCTTGGCAGCAGAACTGTTAGAACGGAGAGTTAATGCTCCCTTGTGTCAACCCACTGAATCCGGGTCATCATGTCTTAATTAAATTGTACATGCTATGAAATACCATTGAACGTCAATCCAGTTCCTCAGTGTATAGAATATTATGTTTATTTATGGGGTTTGGCAGTCCCTTCTGGAAAATAAGAAAAGCTATTAAAATATAAAGATTGCCCATTAACAAGAGAAAACAACTGTCATGCCCCAGATTATCTTCTCATCTGGTTTCAGTGAGATTCCTGCCCATGGGTCATCTTTTCACACATTAAAGGATTTACTCAGTGCCTTGCCATGTGCAATTCGGTTTTATTGGGATGATGATGCATACAGAGATAAGGCAGAATTTTGGTTTGGAATAAATCTACTATGACAGACCAAATTATGTAGCATGAACCAGGAGGCAATTTTCAGACTCTCTTCTGTTGAAATCTCAGGCATATCTTGGGGGTGCCCAACAAGTATCTGAAAGTTGTGGTGACAGAGACACACGAAGGAAAATGTTTTTCCCCTCCTCTCTCATATTACATGAAAAAGAATCTCAGCTCCCAGCATCTGGCCAACGATGGAGGAGAATTCCAGCAAAGCTTAGAAATTCAGTGTCCTCAAAATCATTCTCTAAAGATGGGATGGGTAGAGGATGCCCACAGAGGATGGGCAAAGCAGCAGCAGTATTAACCATATATGTTAAAATATTGCATACATCTAAGGAATAGCAGTGATCTGGCCAAGATAAACAGCAGAGCAAGTCAGATTGGTAAAGATGGGATAGATAGAGAACATGCCAAATTAAACAAGGTTTGGTTATGGCTACACGCTGTCCTCTGCCTCTAGCTTTCTCTTGCAGGGAATTTCCTAGAAGAAGGCCAGAATAAATGGTCCTGTCTAGCTTGGTAGTTCTTTGCACTTAACCCATTCCTGGCTTGTGTGGCTGTGATCCTCAATTGGCCATAAAACATACACGTGTATGTCAGCTAAGTTCTGCTGATGTTTTTGACCAAGTACTTTGCCTCATCACCAAAGTGCCTAATTTACTATTCAGCTGCCTTAGCTTTATTTTTCTTTTATTTTTTTCTTTTTCCTTTCATTTTAACTGACTAGTAAGAACACATATATATTATTGTATTGTTATATTTGAATTGGTTTCACTGTATCAGTGGGCAGGAGCTAAAGCATGCAATCCCCAGGACAAGGTAAAAAGAAAGTCCTTGTACCTTGTCTGAAACAGCCCCATGCAACAGCTCGCAGGGTGCATTCGGAAGTGGGGTGCCTAGGTCACAGTAACGACCCCTTCCATGACCCCTGCAGCTTTATAGTGTCACAGTAGCCTATGAATTCAGACATAAAATTCTGGACTGCCTTGAGATCAAGCTTAAACTGGACAAGAAGGAGTCTCCCTCAGTCAGCTAATAAATGTCACACAGTCCATCTTCCTTCTGTCTCTCGCCAACCCAATTAAATACATAAACCGGACTCTGCTCTGTCTCTTAAAGAGTGCTTTTCCCAAAAGTCTGAACTGGAATAATGAGAACAGTGGAAGTGCAGGCTCAGGAATGATTCATTAACTGCAAAACAGGGGAAAATTCATACCAAATGTTCCTTGTAACTGCCCTGCTGCTTCCAACAGCCTTTCTTGTGTCCTATAACTGAGGGGTCAAACCCAATGTTAAACTTTCACGTGAGATCGGTACACACAAGAATGGAAACCGTGTGCCTGCAAGATGCTCCCCAAAAACACATAAAGCCTGCTATGCATTGCTTTAGTAGCCGGCTTCTTTAGTTGCCAGATCCCCTTGGGAATGTAAGTATGGCCATACAGATTCATGCAAGTATCTATGTAGGCAGATAACTAGTACATGAAGAGGGAAGAGTATAAGACCACAGCAAGCACACAGTGCCACATCCCAAAGGCCCTCTGCATGTTTATGTAATTCCTTCTTTAGGGAAAACACCTCGAATTCACACCTGGGAATTTCTGTGCTTAATGGTGGATTTATCTCACGAAGTAAGCTGCAGAGCATTAAAGACTTTGAAATGCTTTACTCTCAATGCCTTTAAGATTGTGGCCAAGAGAACTTTATCTCAAGACCTAAGCTAGGATTGGAGCAGCCGTAATGTCTGAGTTAAAGAGAAACATGAAACAGAGTCCCTGGAACCTCTGCCTGATTTCTGGTAGTCTATAGAGAAAGGTTGAAGTAGGACATCTTCAGAAGGCTGCCCATGTTGAAAATAGGGCACATTCATAAATCTCATTTTAGTGCCCATCCTCAAAGGAGGGTGGTGATGGGGAATATCTTTGCATGCTCTGCAGCCCAAATCCTTCCAAGCGCAGCAGTACTAGAACTATTGACACGTCTTCAGAGCTAGAGCTGTTAATGGAGACCTTATGCGACACTGTAGCTGTTTTATGCAAAAATCCATAAAATTATTAAAAGCTTCTGCAGAATCAAAGAAAACTCAAGATGAGAAAGGCCAACAGTTTCTTGGATCAAGCAGCATTGTCAGCTCCAATCTTGTTGCCAGGCCTGCCTTTTTCTCTGCTCTCTCTGTTAATTTGTTCAGGCTAGTTTGAAATGAGTCAGTGATGGTGCTTCCCTCAAGTCAGCTCCGCAGCTTCATAACTCTTGCTGGGAGAAACGTCATCCTCTTGTTTGGCCTGCCTTTTATTTAATGATTAACCCAAACCTATGCCCTTCCATTTTCCTGGCTCGTGCTGAACTCTTTAAAAATCCCACTCTCTCTCTTTTCTAGTGTCTCCAAGTAGCTTTTGGTTATTATTACCTTTTCCCATCACTTAGGGCATTTCTGCACACAGAAATTGGAATACCTTTGCTCCTAGTCCAAGCTGTTTGGGCACATGGTGATTCTGTTCCAGAAGCCATGTACCTGCGTTGCTGAACAAGAGCTTAGGGTAAGAAGCCAAGTTAGGAGGCAGGATATGGCTTAGTTTGAAAGCAATACTGTGCTAATGCATATATACACAGCATCAGAACTGAAGCATGGCTGTTACAGTGACATCTAAGGTTTCCCTTGACATTCCTGTTCTTTCCACCCTGTAATTTTATATAGTGAGCCAGTAAAATAAACGAACAGCAGGCACAGCAATCTGCTTGGAAGCATGGTGATCCTATGGCTGAGGATCTGCACTCAGCTATGGTGATTTGCTTAGAGACTGGTCTTCAGCATTCCTATACTCGCGAGCCCTCCTCCTGATTTCATATCTGCTGAAAGTACTCTTACATTTTTTCTATGTTTTCATTTGTAGACCTCTTAGAAGCAGCAGACAAGTTGCAAATGTAGCCCACAGAGGTAGCTTATCACCAAACCACTCAGCCCATTTCCTTCTTGTTCTCCCCCATTTGTGCTAAAGACTTCACGGAGTGTTAAGCTTGCAATTAAAAAATACAGCAACAGATTTATTAGCCCTGTGTGCCATCTTGTTCTCCTCATGTTATTTACTTATGATAATTGGTCAGGTATTAAAGAACAAGCACAGCAATTAATTAGTGGCCTTACAGGAATTAGAAAGAAATAAGGGCCTTTCATGAGTGTCAGATTTGAGTCACTCACAGAAGCTTACAGAGTGAAAAAATGAAGAAGGATGAATCATGGTCAAAAGAAGCATTTTCAGCCATGCAAATGGCATCCAGATGTGTGGGGATTGACTACACTTTTAGTTCAGGGCACATTCAGTCCTGAAACAGGCGTTTCTGCTATGGTCCATTCTGCTAAGGGCTCATGGATAGGTCTGATAGGGAGCAGTGACCCATGAAGAGACCGTGCTGTTTGTGGAAATAGGCTTGGTGTGGTGAGCTCAGGTATTCAGGCAGGTCATCTGGGGAGGAGGAAAAACAGCTTGCCCTTGAAGCAGGACATATATCAAGGTCAGCTAGAGCTGCAGTATGGCTCATGTCTCAGATGCCCCTGGATGAAGAAGGATGTGTCCTCTTGTACATGTTGCCTGTATTTCCCTCTTGTAAAACTGAGTTAGATCTACATTGTGTCCTCTTCAGAAGAAGGTAATTTTAATTCCCTAGTGTGAAGAGTAGAAATTGCAATCGCTAAGGAAACAAATGGATCAGACCAACTTAGCAACAACATTCTTCCAGAGCTGTCTCTCCTCTTTCTGTCATAAACCAAATTAAGAAGTAAGCACCAATGGGACCACATGGTGGGGCACATGAAGACAACAGAAAAAATCTCCCACTGGAAACACTGAAAAGGTCTTGTTCCATGGAAGGGGGAGATGGCAGCATATTTGTGAGTATAGGTTGTGTTTTCTGTTTCTTCCAGTGTTGCATCATGCTTGAATGGATCCCTAATGAAATACTGGATGAAAACTCTCCCTGTCCTGTGAATCCATGTCACCACTTTCCTTTACTTGTGGGTTAGGTCTGTTGTTTTTTCTGCTCCGCTCAGAGATGAGTAGGGATCAGTGGGTGACCTGAAGGGCAGGAAGATGTCGTCTTCTCTGACCCTGGGTTCCCCATATGACTCAGTGTTCAGTTAACCTGTTTAGCTGCCACAGGAAGCAGCGAACACTGGAGGTTTACACTTGCAGATTCCTGGGGAGACTGAACAACAAGGTAATTGATCTCTTGTAGGAATCCTTGAAGGGCTTTAAATCCAGAGATGCCATATCCTGAGCTCCCATGTGATCCCATGGGATCTCCAGTGGCTGGAGGCCAGCATGATACAGTGAAGCTTCTCCCGTTCTAATACCCTTCCCTAGGCATCTGCTTTTGAATATTGTCAGAGACAATCCAAAACAGACCATTTCTCTGACCCAACATGGCCACTTTCATAATTTAATGGATGGATTTCCTCTTCTGTCCCACTGCATGGCCTTCAGCCTAAGTGTGAGTTCTTATCTGGAACTCTTACTATATATATGGTCTCATTCTTCAAGGACTTCTGCCTTATGCAGGAAGAGTAATGTCATCAATGTTTCACATAACAGTAGGGAAGGCATTTCTTTATCCAGGAGAAGGCTTTCAGGGCTAGCAAGGTTCTTTGGAGAATTTCTATACTGAGCAGTGGCATCTTGTGATAAAGGAACACATAATCAAAAATAGATGCAGAATCTTGGATAGACCTGTACTAAAAAAACAGGACTTGCAATTTTGGGAGTGACTATGTTAATAATGCAGGTTAGGAGAAAGTCAATATTTCTGCGTGGCCTTATGCCACGTGGATGTCACATCCGCAGGTCCTAGTCAAGGTATGCCTGTCCTTTTCTTGTTTCACTGAAGCTATCCTTCAAGTTATCCTTCAGTTGCTTTTGAAGTCTATAACAGTTTTGATGCTTATTGTTCACAGTCTTTGATGACCATTTGGGAAAAGAACTTCTGCTCCATTATTATTGGCCCACAGAAGGATTGTTAGGATCCATCTTACTGCAGAAAGATGGAAGTGTTACTGAGGGAAGGCAGACAAGTGCAAACTTGTATTGAAAATGCAAGCGTTCACTTAGGCATGCAAAACCCTTACAGTCACCAGCCAACACTCACAGCTCAACATATGCACAGCTCAGAGGTTATTTCAGGTGATCCAAAATGGTCCTTCTTGGCTTCGTAGTCCATGACTCCACTATAGAAAGACTTCACACCAAAAAATGCCCTGTGGTAACCAATCCAGGTAGATAATGAGTCACCCCAGAGATAACAACCAGGAGAAAGCAGGATTTCAAGTACAGGCTTCTGATGGCTATAGATGGCAGGAGCCAAAGGCAAATGATGAGAAATTACGTAGTATGAATGCATACGTGTCCCTGAAATGAACAAGTTGTTTCAAACCTCAGGATGTTACAGTTTTTGGCTGCTCCTGCTGAGAGTCTGTAAAGCCTCTGCTGAGCATTTGTGCATGCTCCTGCTGCTCTAAAGCGAAGCAATGAGGAGAACCAGAGGAATCTGGCGTATACATTGCCGGCCAGTGCACAGTGCAAACATCACTGGATACATAACCCAGCAATGACCCGCCAAACAGCTGAGAAGAGTAACAGATCTGATACTCACCCAGGGAAAGGTTGCTAGCCCCACCTGTTGCTACTGTTGCTGCTACTGCTATTTTTCAACATCCAATCTGGCCAGGGTGTTCTCCATCGAAACATCACCTCCCAGAGAACCGCATGGCACCTACAGAGCTGCCAAAACGACAGCAGTGAGAACATCATGGAAAAGTTTCAGGGAGCCCTTCCTCTTGCTTCTGTTGCACGTGCTGTCTGGGGAGACAGAATGGAAAGCAACCAAAAACTTGACCAAACTCAGCACCCAAACAATTTCCTACTCAGCAGAGAAGCCAGAGAAGAGGTCTCAGAGGTTTGAGGCTGTGCCTGAGGATGGCATGAGGCAAGCAAGAGCTGAAGCTGCCTATTTGTGGAGGCAAGAACCCCCTTGGTTCACAGCCATCATCCCCTATGCTGACAGCTCCTATGGAGATCACCTCAGGCATAGTGTGGAGTTCCCATTCCTATCCTTGGGAGCTAGGGAGCACAGTGTGATGCAGGAATGAACCCAAATAAAAGGTTTCGGCTCAGTGAGCAACTTCAGAGGATGTGGGCCAGAAATCAGTCAGAGAAACAGCACTTCTCGGGGTCAGGCAGCTGTTGCAACAGATGAAATCTCACATGGGTGAGAGCGTTGCTATGACTTCAGCGCTAAGAAAGTTTGCAGACCTTCCATTTCTTGTTTTAACATCGACATGGTTATTAACAACAAAATTGACATGAATTTAGGGCAGACATAAAAAGAGGCCTGAAAAGAAAATGTAAGACGTTTCTTTTTTTCACTTTACCAAGACAGGACTCCAAAGAGCCCGCTCTCTTGGCCAGCTCCTGAAAAATATTCCTTCCCTTTTATTTCCATTAAACTTGCTAGCAGAAGTACAGCCCTTACTTAGGTCTGAAGAAGGATTTCAGGACGTGTATCCTTCCACACAGGTAAATCCAGCTCAACCCAAGAGAAGTGTAGAGTCACAGAATCATGGAATTGTTTGAGTTGTAAGAGGTTCTTAAAGGTCATGCAGTCCAAATCCCAGCTTGCACTGTGGGAGAGGGCTTCAGGTCTTCTAAATGAGCTATCTGAGATGGTAGCAAGAATCTCCTCAAGGCAGAACTGCAAGAATTACCAATGCTGGAATTTAGCTGGGACACCAAAGTAAATTTTCTTACCACTGTGAAAAGTAGAAAAGGAGCATGTGATGAGCATTATGAGCGTCCTCCAAACATAGTCAAAACAGCTCCCCTCTCAATGCTGGGCCAAAAAAAACCAAGCCTGCCTGAGGAAGGCAATCTACAGAATCATAGGTAATTTCTTGATGGCCCTGGATTCAGGCATTAAATAGGCCTGACATCGTTAGTATATAAGAGCTGATGTTTTTGCAGCTTGTAGTGGCATGGCTGGGAGCCATATATAGAATTATATAGACAGGATGAAAAGTTTCCAAGGGAAAACATGCACAATGAGAATATGCTCTGTTCTTCCCTAAAGCAACAGGCACTGTTGCCAAGCTATGCTCAGTCAAGCTGCTGTACATACCAGGAAATAGGCTTCCTTCCAATGTAAAGCTATAAAACAAGACAGATAAAAGGGTTTGAAATCAAAATAAAGGGAAAGTGGAAATCTTTTCCTAGCTTATATTACTCTCTAGACAGAGCTAGCATTTGGAAGATGGCATTACTCTCTGCACCATGGGATCCATGACCTTCCGCCTTGCCAGCCTGTGGCCTAGCTTCTGCAGGGTAAAATGGGTGCCTGTACCAACATTCTAAATTGTGCTTATTTTGGAAAGGAGATATGCTTTCTTCGCTCAGGTGATGGTTTCCTATCTCTGAATCATGAAGGAAACGACAGTAGACCCCCAAGTATGCTAGGACATGGTCTAAGGCCACATGACATCATATGAAATATTTTCTTCTGAGTGATATTTCCCAGTTACTTGTCTTTTCAAGTGGACTATAACTCAAGGTACAGCTAAAGGATAACAGAATGAAGGCACTGGCTTATGGCTTCAGTGACCTTGTCCATCTCCTACTGCTCAGTAGGTGACCACCCATTCCATTGGCCTGTGTAGCTTCTTGCTCTGGTCAACATGGTGTGGACCAGCATCCTTAAGGTGGTACTCAATGCCTTCTTAACTGGGCATCAGAATTGACTCTCTTGAAGCAGACATCTTTTATTTCATGGCCTTTCATAAAGTTTTGAAAGGAAAAGGCAAAGATATTAGCTCTCTGCATTGCCTCACACAAAGTGTAACTATGGAAGAGTCACCTCCCCTCCCTATGCCTCAGTTTCCCCATTATCTGTTGGGCATGAATATTTGACCCAAGGGCAATGTAGGGATGGAAGACTCAGTAATTGCACAGCAGTCTCAGTATGGAGGGTTACTAACACATCGTCATTAATTTTGCCATGTCCTCTCTTCCCCCACCATTTGTTGAATTCCAGGATGAAGTGAAGGGAGACAAGCACTGCACACAGAAATGCACTCATTTCCCTTCAAAGTCCTTCAGAGGTTAAGCATGGCATAAATCAATTATTTGCTGTTATGCATAACTGGTTCAACACAGCGAACCTGTCTTTATATGGATCGTGGTGATATTAATGAGGGGGAGGGAGAACAGGTGAGGAATATATTCTGTCTTTGAGAGAAAAAGCTGACTGGAATGGAGAAATTCTGCCCTGCAGAAAACTCTGGCATTTAGACATTTGTGTTCCATCCTGAATCAGTCCAAAAAGGTCAACACTTCTCTATTTTTCCCCCAAGAATAAAAATTTCCATTTAAAACAACAGAATTACACAGTTTAGCAATGCAAAACACTATATTGAAGCATTAAATGTATCAATGCAGAAGTACATAAAAAGTATCAATATACGTGGCACCTTCTGACCAAGTATAAATGTGAGCTGGGCAAAAACAAGTTGGAACTGAATGATTTGAGAAACTTGGAATGAAATAAGTCCCTCTTGCTGTTGTAGCAGTCTGACGTTCTTCAGTCACAAATTTACCCAGCATAATGCATTCCCAAGAAACATTTCGCCTTGAAATGGCCCTTTCCAATGGAAAACAGCTTCTGTCACAATTTTTTCAGCAAGCTTTGATTGTTGCCAGCAAAGCCCCATGGGGATTCTGTGGGGAGAGCTGTGTATTTGCTTGGGAGTACAGCCTCCCCTCAAAAGATGGTGCTACAGATTAAGAATAGACAGCATGGCACCAATGTCTACCCTGAAAAAAAAAAAAAAAAAAAAAAAAAGGAGGAGGATTTTCACTTATTTTTTTGGCGTTGTTTCAATACAATGCCAGGGTATTCTGAGAACATTTGTCAGCACTGCTCTCCAAAACCTGAGGCATATGCATGCATGGTTGAAACTGAGGTTTGACATCTCAAGAACCAATGCAATCCCAGTGGAACTGAATCATTAAATCAAACTTTGGAGAAAATTAAATCATAGAATCATAGAATCATAGAATGGCTTGGGTTGGAAGGGACCTCAAGGATCATCAAGCTCCAAACCACCTGCTGCAGGCAGGGCCGCCAACCTCCACATCTAAAACTAGACCAGGCTGTCCAGGGCCCCATTCAACCTGGCCTTGGACACCTCCAGGGATGGGGCATCCACAACCTCTCTGGGCAGCCTGTTCCAGGACTTCACCACTCTCATAGTAAAGAGCTTCTCCCTGCTATCCAACCTAAATCTTCCCTCATTCAACTTAAAACCATTTCCCCTTGTCCTGTCATTATCTACCCTTTCAAAGAGTTGGCTCCCCTCCTGTTTGTAGGCTCCCTTTAGGTGCTGGAAGGCTGCAGTGAAGTCACCCCACAGCCTTCTCTTCTCCAGGCTGAACAAGCCCAGCTCCCTCAGCCTGTCTTCGTAGGGGAGGTGCTCCAGCCCCCTGAGCATCTTTGTGGCCCTCCTCTAGAACCTCTCTAACAGCTCCCTGTCTTTCTTGTATTGTGGGCCCCAGACCTGGATGCAGTACTCCAGATGGGGCCTCATAAGGGCAGAGTAGAGAGGGACAATCACGTCCCTCTCCCTGCTGGCCACCTCAATTCTGATAGTGCCCAGGATACCATTTGCAAATAAAACAGGCTTTGAGTAGTGGAATTAACAAAATCAAGGACACAGAGTCTTAAGAAAGGACATTCTTTGAATTCTCTTTCATTTAAGGAAGTGCATGCTTATGCTGGACCAATCTGTGTTTGGGACTCTTGTGTTTCTTGTAGATTTTCTGATATTTAGTAAGGGTTGTGCTCCCTCACAGCCTTTCTTGAGGACTAAGAACATGTTCTTGATGTTATTCTGTAAAAAGTCGTAAAGAAGTGAACACTTCCAATCCATGCTCCTCTCCACCATGGCACTAAGAAATTCTCTGGAGAGGGGCAGATAGACAGACTCACATATCCATATATCAAAATAAAGCACAGAGACAAGACCGAACTATTAGGAATAAAACATAAGTTGTGCTTCCTTCAGTAGAACATCTAAGCCTATAAAACCAGCACTTTTCATAACCTGAAGTGTATTCAGACATGAATATTTAAATTATAAATTCCCGAATCCTTATTTGTCTTCCATGTACAGCCTGCCTTGTACGGAGGGCCATCTCCCACTGCAGGTGATGCAGTGCAAAAGGTTCCCAACCCAGATGCAGCTTTTGCAGGTGAAATGAAGTCCTTGAGAAGCCTGAGGACACAGGTAGGGTTTCTCCTTTGCTTAGGATGACCCAGGAGGCAGGTGGAGTACTGTGACAAGTCTTGGATATTCTGTAAACTCCAAAGAAACGCCACCATGTAGAACAAATCGGAGAAAGCAGAGACTGCAAAGACCAGTTGTAGGGCTGCAGATGCCTTTCTTGTTTAATTATCTGTTTTACAATGGAGGATCTGTGGATGGGAAAGACAACATCAAAATATCCCTTTGACCTATCAACTTTGGGACAGTTGCTTGGGCATGCAGGCGTTTCCCATTAAAATTTAGTTTGTATGCATGTGTCTGTGTATGTGCGTATACATCTATATATACACATACCTACCACTGCTGGTGGATGGCTACAAAGGCAGCTAGGAGGCAACGGTGCCATGATAGTCCCACTGCCATGGGGACATGTCCATGGGGATAGTCCTTTTGCTAAGGACTATGATGGCAGTGGGATAAATGGGAAACCGCCTGACATCGTCCTAACCGGTTTGTGTTGGCCTGAGCCAGGAGGAGAGCAGGTTGCAACATGGAGCAGCCAGTTCCTTATCCTGCAGCCAACAGCTGCCAGAGCATCCCCCGGGCAGAGCAGCTGAGCAAGCCACACTCTCCTTTTCCTCACATAACCTCACTGCAGATGTGTCACGGGCCAGGATGCACGCCGAGTCGTGACTCAGCGGGAGAACAGGCCAGTGCAGGGAGGAGAAGTTGAGGCTATTTCAACAGCAGAAGCATGAGAGAGTGCAAGCCCACAGCAGAGATCAGTGATGGGGGAATCGGGCCTACAGCCACCACACCAGGGGCTTTCTCTGCTTCTTCCTTTGGAAATTTGGCTGCAGTGGGAAACAGCCAAGGCTGTCCCCAGGTGCCTATTCTGCAGGTAGGCATGCATCCTCCCCAAATCTGAAACAAAAGGTGAGCAGTGTGACCCAACCTCACTGAGGTTATGCCAAGGGTGGCTGTAAGCGGTGGAATGGACTCTAGGAGGTGTAAGGCTGAGAGACGCTGAATGCTGACAGAGCAAGCACAGAAAAAGGCATGCATTCCTAGGAGTTGGTAGAGGTTTGGATCTGGGCTTACTGCAAAGATTTTACTTAGATTTGGAAAATAAGAAATGCACACACCTGGGGATGTAAACCTGTGCTACGCTACATGGTACTCTCTTAGCAGGCTTGGGAGCCCTCTAACAGCACTCACCCTCATTTTTGAAGCTGCCAGGAGCAGAACAGCAAAGAGGAGTCATGGAGGCGTTTTCCAGGCCTGTTTTTCAGGACCATGGGTATATACCCATTCTTTTCTTCTTGTTCCTTTTGTGATGCAAAGTTCCAGGACGCACATGTAAAGGCAGTGGCATTGTGGAGTAACGAAAGCAGCAGAAGCAATAAGAAGCAAGATTGGAGATGTGGAGCTGAAGTTTGCTGGCTGAGAGTTTCGTTCTCTGGTTGAAGTAGTTCTGCACCTTTAATCAGACAAAATCCCCCATTTCAAAAATGCCCTCAGACCCCCAAATCTGCCTACTGCTGCTAAAGTAGAGCTTTTTATGATACTGACAGACTATGAAAAGAAATGCAACCCATTACGAGTGACAGGGTTTCACTTACAAGTGACTGTATTTGGGGGAAAAAAAAAGAAAAAAAGAGGGGCTTAAAAAAAATGCAACCAATAATTAACACAGGGATTGAGCTTGCCCGAGGTTAACGTAGAGGCCCAGAGCTTAGGAGAGATAAAAGAGGATTAGATGCTTCACTTGTAAGAACAGCATCCATCAGCTCCAGCAGATAAGATAATTAGTTACAAGGGCCGTCAAGCCTTTTGCCCGCGGCATTAGCAGCACTGACTGGCAGCTGAGTCAGGTTGCTGCCACGCAGCCACAAGCAGAGCACAATTAGTGAGATGCAGGGCTGCCTTCCTTGGAACTGAGCTGGTGGCTGTGGCTGGATGCTAGGAACTGGGAGGTGAGTCTATGCTATTGCGGTAATTGAGGGGAACAGGACAGGTTCTGCCTCCCTGCCTGTGCTTTGCAGAACTGAGGGGCTGAAGGCTGGGGAGCAGTGGTATATTCCTCCTTTTGGTGACGTGACAGCAATACCAACTCAGACCTGGGGATGGAATCAATTTGTGCGTGCTTTTATATGTTAAACGCAGCACACAGGCAAACTGCAGATCTCTCTGCCACGGGATGTATCTCCAGAAAAAATCAGAAAAGTTGAGAGAAAACAAAGTTTCCTTTTTCTGTTGAGTAGAAGTTGATCCACAGTTATGGGGATGATTGTGATTTTGGAAGGGATGTTAGACTCACTGCTGCACAGCACCAGGCCGTTGGGATTATTAAGGATCAAATGAAGACCTAATTTAGGCTCTATGGTTGTTTCATCCTGTAAGGGTGGTTCTACCATTTCTTCCTGGAGGTCTGCTGATGCTGCTGACTGTTAGAATCAGGACATGGCTCAGTATCTAAAGGGGGGCTCTAAGAAAGAAGGGGTCAGACTCTTTAGCAGGGTCTGCTGTGATGGGACTAAGGGAAATGATTTCAGACTAAAAGAGGGGAGATTCAGAGTGGATATAAGGAAGAAGCTTCTTATGATAAGGGTACTGAGGTGCTGGCACAAGTTGCCCAGAGAGGTGGTGGATGCTCCGTCCCTGGAGACACTCAAGGTCAGGCTGGAGGGGCTCAGAGCACCTGGTGGAGCCGTAGGTATCCCTGTTCATTGCAAGGAGTTGGACTAGATGGCCTTTAAAGGGTCTCTTCTAACTCACGTGATTCTATGGCATTAGGCAGACCTTACATGGGATCCTATGAAACAATCAGGCCTATCTCTCCAGAGAAGTTTGAACTGCAGCTTCTAGAGTTGGGTTATCACCCACCATGTTTTGAGAGACCCTCCCCAGGGAGCTGCTGCCGTTTACCTGCATCTGCATCCCCCAGGATGCATCTCCAGTGGGAATTCGTCTTCCCACTGACAAAACCTTCCCTTTATGTCACGGTGCTTACTCATTTCTTGGAAACCTGCACACACTTTGCCCTCTGAATCAATTTTTAGAAGTGGCTTGGTGCCATTTGCCCTTCCTTGAGCCTTCCAAAAAAAGAGATTCCTTCCAAGCTGGGCAGAGCTGTTCCCCTTTGTCCAGCAAATTATTTATTTCTATTTTTTTTCAGGACACAAAATATCTCTGTCCAGATCCCCAGAGCTATATATACTTGGTATGCCTTGTTCTCATATTAGGGTTTGCAAAGAAGGAAAACATCTTGCTGTGCTGGATCAAGCATTTCACTGCGCCGTGCCCTGGCTCCCAAGACCATTTCTCTCCCTGGCCAGCTGCCTCCACATGTGGGTTCGGTTGCATCAGCCCCTACACCCGCTCAGCAGTTAGTGGGCCAAATTCTGTCTATTCTTGGATCCAGGGACAATCTCAGCAGAGTTGCAGAGGTAAAAATGAAGCTAGAACTGGGCCTCCTTTCCTATCCTCCTCCTCTCCCTGGAGAAGCAGAAGATTAATGGGAGTTTGCATTGCCTGGTGTTTTCTGTATGAGGAAAAATGGTTCACCTTCTGGGACAGTCAGCCCAGGACTGTTCAGATCAGCATAACTATACCAATGCTTCCTTGTTGTCCAGAGAGCTTATTTTGAGCATGCATGCTAAAGCTACATTCTTTTAAAACAGGCATGGCCCCTTTGCTCTTGTCCCCTGAAGGTCTTGAAGTTTTTTTCAATACATTGCTCTTGGAGGCAGGTGATTCTTCATGAATTTCCATTTTCTTTGTTGGTAACCTGCACAGCGTCAGAAGAAACCTTGAGGGGAAAAATAAACCCCTTGCAGCTACAGGGAAAACAAATATCTCTGTCAAATGCACTACGTTTTGAAGTCCTATAGCTGTTCCAAAGTGACCAAGAGTCAACGGTGAAATCATTTTAGTGTTCCAATCTGTATCCTCAGTTAAGAATTTACTAACATTGCGTAAGCTTCCCGTAGCAAGGTAACCAGATATAAATTAACGGCTAAAAATAGCTTTATTGCGTTAGTCAATCCCTAATTAACTTGCTTCAGCTGTCTTCAAAGATGCTATTTAAATCCATCCATCTTCTAGAGGTGTGGAGGATACAGATACACAGGCAGGGGTGCATGTCAGCTCATGATAGTTTGTGTTAGTTACTGGGCTATATGTATATTTGAACACAATTCTGGGAAAGATGGAAATCAGCCTGGAGGGAAGGGTTTGCTATCAGCTTGTCCTGTGATTCTTGAGAAGAAGAAAGAAACTGAGATGAAGACACCTTCAACCATTTCCATTCTGCAAGTTCTGGTCTTTGCAATGGTATTAAATAAGCAGTAAAAAAACACAACATTTTGCTTCCTGTTGGAACTAGATCTCCTTACAGATGAATTGTCCTCCAGTCACAGAAAGTCGTGAAAACTTTTCCTGTTTGTGCTCAGTATCACCCATTCATTCTCCCCCATGCAAAAATCTTATCTCCTTCACGTCCTTTATGACAACTTGTTATGTTCCCACATCCTGCAACACCTCCCTCATCTCTTCTCCTGCTCCTAGATCTAGGTAAGAGGTTGCATCCGCGTAGCTGGTTCTAAACTCTGTACCTTCTGGCCAAGCACAATAGATAAATGCTGAGATAATGCTGCAGTTTTTCCCTGGGAAAAAAAAAAAAAACAAAAAAAACAAAAAAACAAACACCAAAATCACAACGTTATTTGACTGCTACATCTTCTAAACTGCCTTTGTTTGTCACAACCTCTTATACCCCACTATGTGAACATTCTTGATGTAACCACATGGCCTAAATGGAAGAATGGGTTTGGAGACAATAATTTTGAGATCATTGATATTGCTTCCCTTTAGAAATCAAGGCTAAAAGTTTAGAGCAAAGCTGGGAGGGGGAAGACTGAAGCAAGGAAAGCAGTGGCTCTGGAAAGGGGTTTGGAACAGTTATTTAAATAAGAGTGCACTGGTTTTGCTGTTGTTGTTTTTTAATTCTCAAGGGAACAAACCCTGGAGACGTTAGCAAAAATAATATCAAGGCAGCCTAGGGGAAGGATATGACCTTCTCATAAATCACACTCAGCTGTCACTGCCGCTGGGACAGCATTTGCTTTGGTTGTCCACACTTCAAAAAGGGCCTTCAAGAACAGAAAGGAGAATTCAGAAAACATCCACTTTTTGATGCAAAATCTGAGTAGCTTGCTATAATGGAGAGAACAGACAGATGCTGTCTGCTTTGGAATTCCATAAAACAGTGAATGTGACTTTCAAATATCTGTACGAGGACTATATTCCAGAGAGCAAATAATGCTCTAGTGTAGTATAGAATTATTGAGGTTGGAAAAGACCACTAAGATCATCCAGTCCAACTGTCAACCCGGCACCACCAATATTGCCCATTAACCCATGTCCCTCAGTGCTACAAATGCCCTATCCTTGAACACCTCCAGGGATGGTGACTCCACCACTTCCCCGGGCAGCCTGTTCCAATACCTCACCACTCTTTCTGAGAAGAAAGATCTTGTATTTTTTTTTCTTAATTTTTTCCTAGTAGAACCAGAGCAGAACAAGACAGAACAAAACCAAGGGATTCTGGATTATATTAAGGAAAGAAAATGCTTGTCTGTCATATCAAGTGAATTTACTCCTGACAGGACAGATTTTGTCACATCCTTCATTTATGATCTAGTGTAGCCAACAACCCTCAAAAAAAAAGGAAAGTATTTTGCTCCATGCCCTATATAACAGGGCCTCAGAAATCCTACTCTGTTAATATTTCCATACAGCTGATCTCTCATCCAAGTTAGCAGATTGGATGTGCAAAGCAAAATGCCAAGACTTTGTGAAAAATCTTCTCTAGGAAACAAACCCAGGCCTTTTACCGTAGTGTTTCAAGGGTCTTCAGCTGTTTACTCAGAGGGCCTTAGTGTGGGCTCAGCACCGAACTCTATATGGCAACACCTGGGATATTCACTCAGCACCTGTTTCACAGCAAGGCTCCTGCTTGTCCTGACCCCTGCTTAAAGACTGTGTGACTGCAGCGATCAGAGGTGGACGAGATGCCTTTTGGAAGGCTCTGCTGAGTGACTCAGCAGCTCAGCTCTGGTTACATGACCCAGAATCCACTTGGCACAAAACCTTCCTGTTCTCACTGCTGGGCCATAGTTCTGCTGGCTGCAGAACAGCTTGTGCTAGCCCTCACTCACCCCATTCCTTGCTCCAGGACTGTGCTTTGCCTTCGGTTTTGCAGGCACTAAAGTGGTTCTTTGCTTGGCCTGGGTTCTTCACTTCCAGCTCTTCCAGGTAGACCCAGATGAGTCGTGGTCCTGGCTGAAGACAATGGGTGGAAGATACTTCTCCCCCTGCCTCCCGCTACACTTCCCACGCCCATGTTCCTGTTCTGCATCAGCCCTTTGGAATTCTTTTCATCCTCAATCCTTGCAACTCGACTGCTTCTTCCTGTCTGGATTGCAGTTAAAAGCTCCATTTGTTTAATTTGGCTTTTAATTGACCTCATCTAACAATTGTTGATGTCTCAGCTAATCTGTGTTTCTCCGCTACTTATCTGGTGCAGTCCTTTGAAGTTCCCAACACGGTAAAGTGTCCCATATGGAGAGAAAACAATGGGTAACAATTCCCATCTAGCTCTCACTGTCCAGTCTATATTTTAATTACCCTTGGCTTTGAGGCAAGAAGAAGAAGGTGGGAGGCTGCCAAGGAAATATATCAATAACAACTGATATCAATCCCACTTAGATGGAAATTTTTGTGATAGATGCAATTATTTAGTAGAGGTTATCAACTCTCCATCAGTCAATAAAAGCAAGTAGTACAAGCCTGGTCTTGGCAGAGGGGTTGTAAAAGTGTTCAGATGATGTAGGGTGGGATGGAAGAGAAAATATGTTGCTATTTGCAGTGACCAGGTTGGTCTAGGACAGCCTGGGGAGGAGAGTAGATGTGCCAATGCCACTGAATGGCAAGTGGGGAGAAGAGATGGATGGACATTAAAGAAAGCATCTAAGGCTAACTATTACCTGATGTTATCTAAGACATTGCCCTTCAACCTGCCTGTGTTTGGAGAGGCTATGATGGAGTTTGTCAGCCTTCCTTCACTTGCAAGCAGTTTGAGCCAAGAATCCAGGCCAGGTTGGCTTCTGAATGGCTCTTTGGTCAGGTAAATGCATGTATGAGGTGGTGAAGACTCAGGATCACCTCTTAAATGCAGATGCCACCATCTCAAGGCATCTGGCTTGCTCTGAACTCAGCTGCATCTACTGGAAGACAAAGCCAGGAAGCTTGGATTTGACAGGGAGGAATATGGACCTTGAGCTGCTGCTATATATATATAAATCTAACATCCACTGAAAACTGATGGGATTATGGGCTCCTGAGTGATAATATGTTAGATAGAATGTTTTAAATCTTCTGATTTTCAACGTCCAAAACTGCAGGACAAATTCATCCCAAGTGTAGTGGGTACAGATCCCATCGATTTCAGCTTTTGGGAGATTACAGTTATGAAAGTGCTCTGTGCAAACTTTGCTAAGAAGTAAAAGACTTTGCAGAGACTCAGCAGGGAGCATTACAAATCAAAGGATATATTCTGCAAAGCTGTTTGCTCATGAGTCATTGCATGAACAGAGTCCAGGGCCCGGAGGAAAAGAAAGGGTCTTACTGCAAGCAATACACCATTGAGTATGCTTGTATATACGTGCAGAATTGAATCTTAGCTCCAGAACCATCACAAAGTTTAGAAATGGCCACAGCAAGAATTTAACTCAATTCTGTCAGATACAAGCCTGTTTTTTTTTTTCATCCTGAGACACTGAATTCCACTGTTCCCTATGCAACTCGATTCTGAGCTCAAGAGCTTGACATTCTGAGCTATTCATTGTTGATGTTATTTACTCCTAAAAATCACTGTCTGAGAATGCAGAGAAATGCATTAAAAAGTGCAAAGCAATGGAAGCATAGGATCTAACTCAGATCTGTGCCAGGAAATGGAAGGGTCCAAGCCCTGGGTATGCTATAGATGGAGACATTTTTTTATTTGTCTTGTAGTACCTCGTGCAAACTTTTTGACAAAATTGCAGCATAAAATCCATTGCCAAAGGGCACAGGGAGAAATGTTTCAGCTGAGATAAAATGTTCTTAAAGCAGTTTGCTGCTGAGTCATTCAATGTCCACTTGAGGGCTTAGAGAAGTTAAAAGAACTGTATGGAAAAAGCTGTGCTCACCACCTTTGCAACTTTCAAATCGGGATCTCCTGAAACAGGTCTTTTATCAGTGTCTCTCTTTTCATATTTATTTGCAGTGTGGTTTCTGGATGAAAAAGAGGAAAAAAAAAAAAAGATGGTGCCTTCCTACATTCCCCCTCACAGATACCATCTGGATTGCAGACAACTCACCCAAATAGAATATGAAGTTTGGCAGGAAAAAAAAAGCCCCTTGTGTGCCATTCCAAATTGATATTTCAATATCTCTGTTTTGCACCAATTGAAACAAGCCCAAATTCTCTGGTAGAGAGTGTGTGCTAACATGGCCTCTATTTTACTAAGAACAAACAAACAAAAAAAACCCAACATGGCAGTCATTTAGCTGTAATGGCCAAGATATAAAATGTCAGTTTTATTTATGGCAAGTAGCTGGGTAGAAAATATGTCCTGGCATCGCTTGAGATTTCAAGAACTTTGTTTTTCTCTTGCTGCATGAAATAATGCTGTATTCTTAACAAACAAACAAAGCAAAACAAAGAAGGAGACAGTCCTCTTCAGCGAGAAAGACCATGTTCTTCTCCCCACAGAACCAGAATGAGTGGACCTGTGAGAGATGCAGGGACATGAAAGTCAAATCAGATGCAACAGGAACTCAAACCCACGCTTTCTGTCTCCATGTTCTCATGATAATCACTGGGGAAATGAGCATGCTGGAGTTATAGCTTTCTGCTCTGTTTTTGACCAGAAGTTCCATGCTGGACCTGAAATCTGTTCTTGTCACTGAAGTCAGTCCACCCTTGCCACGTGTGCAGCTGTTGATGAATACACATTTTCCAACAACAAACACTTCCATTGGAAAATTCTTCCCCAATTCTCAGTGATGAGCAATAATTTGTTCCTTCTCTGAGTTCCCAGAGCTACCCAAAGAGTCAGCAATACCCAGAATGTGTCCTGTAAGACAACAGCCACACTGAGACCAATGAACAACCATCAGGCTTTGTGCTACCAGTATCAGAGTGTAACACGGCTGTGGCTGCTGACTTGTGCTTGGATGATCCTACACAAATGCCATTAAATCATTAAAACGCTGCTTGAACCAGCTTCCCACACAGCTCTAATTAAACTTAATCAATCTAATCAATGATCCTGTGGTTTACTTTTGTATGGTATCTCACTTTCACCCAGGAGCCCTCCCTAAAGGACCACCATGCCACTGAACACAGAGCAAGAAAGCCAACCTGGCACGCTCCTCTTATCTGGATGTGAAAAGTGACATCAGCCCGAGCCCTGCCTCTCTTAACGCCAGCAAATTAGACAAGCCAGGTTCTGTAAACACCTTTTTTTTTTTTTGGTGTATGTGTGCTTCAAAGAGGCTTTATCAGTCCAAAAAGAGCCGAGTATGGATTTCTAAAAGCAGGCTTAGATCTCCCAGCCAAGCACATGCCGAACCCATAGTTCTTGCATCCTATGACAGCAGAATTATAAAAAGCAAGGCAGTGCCTGCTGCTTGTTAGCTGCTGCTTCTCCTGGCATCCCAGGGTTTCCTTTTCCGTGCCAGCAGAATTTTGGCTCAGAGTACCAGAAAATGGATTCTCAAAATCTGTGCCTGTATAGCGTATGCTATTTGCACATCTCTGGGCTGGTTGGTCAGGGAGGTCAACATGACTTTGTTAGCAGAAGTGACGTGGCTCAGTGGGCATGACATGGTTTAGTGGGCATTGTGGTGATGGGTTGGTGGTTGGACTAGATGTTCTTAGTGGTCTTTTCCAGCATTTGTGACTCCTTGACTGATATAGAAGGGAGAAATCTTGGTCACAGGCCTTGGGAAATTGTGCAATAACCACGCAGAAGGTATTAGGATTGACAAAGGCAGAGTGAGTGGGTCTCACCTTAGGGCAGGAAGATGAGCTAGAGGATTTCTTGGAATTTCTTCCATTTCAGTTTGCAGAAGTCTTTTATTAATGCAAGACCTGTATCTAGGGAATGAAGACCTTACATAATCTAACCGCTGAAAGCTGAGTAACAAATTGGGGGTAGAAATAAATTGCACATTTTTTAGCACTGGAACCATTTATCTAGGAATGGCCTGGGTTATCTTTTGCTTGATGCTTAAGACAAGATTAGATAGCATGTTGATAGTCATGTGGTAGCTCAACACAGAGCAATGAGCTTGACAAAGATGCGTGAGGTCTCCCACTCTCCTTATGTGTTGTTGGGTTTCATTTTTATCTTCAAATAGATTGTTGGCCCAAATTAGTTCATTGCTTAAAAGAGGACTGTGAAGAGATTGTAGTAGAAAGACAGTACACTAGATAGCTTGTGGAAGCCAAACTTGCCTTTACTTCAGAGCACAAAAGCACAGAAAATTTGGCTAAGAAGGAAATGTTCCCCTTACCAATTTCTCTCTCAGAAGCAGGACTCTGTGTGTCACCTTTAAACTGATGGACAGAAATGGGCAAGGGTGTTCTCAAAGATCCAGAATGAAGGCATTCCCTACAAGGCTGTGCTTCAGTAATTATCGCAAACAGTGCAATCGTTTAGCATAACAGCAACAACAACAAAACCAAATGCCCACATCTCGACCACAGCTGATGCCTAACATGAATGGCTGGAATATTTGCAAGGACTGAATTTATACTGCAGTCTTCCCAGTTTCTTTCCTTGGTATTGCAGTCCCATTTACCATGGTAATGAATGCAATGGTAAATGAGTGAGGGAAGAATTTGTTAGGTCATAAAAATAATGGATGTACTCATTATGTGTGGTGAATTGTTGGGGAGGAACGATCACACTCTCTGATGTTACCCCACCAAATATCATATCCCAGCCATGAAGACTGATTCAAAGTAATTACAGGCTAATCCCATGTATCTGTACAGTATTTAAGTACAGAATATTAATTAGTTCAGTGGCAGTGTGCAGGAATGTATCTTGCTAGATAACGAGTCACTTTCCTGTCTATGTAATTTGAACTTTACTGGGCCAGTAGATACTCTAAATTACACCATGTCAGTCTTGAGCAAGTGATGAAATTACTCTGACTACATTGCTGTCAGAATTGATCCTAATATGCAAAGGGCAAAAAATAATTTTAGGATTAGTTGGTGTGCTCCCACTTTGGGGAACATATTAAACCAAATTGCAAAATATCTAGGTTAAACAGTTGCTGTCAGTTCTGTAGAGTCATCAAAGGTAATGCACTATCTCTTAACTCCTAAGTGGAGTTTTCCTCAAGAAGTTGTTCTGCAGCTTGCAAAGGGCCAGACTAGGTGCAATCTTCAGAACAGGCCACAGCAAAGTAATCTTTGGTTTCTGGAGATAAAAAATGCCTCATAAATACAGTTTTGGTACTGAGAGCAAAGATTTTCTGTGTTGTTTAAGCTGAAGAATTGTCATAGTTTGAAGACGTTTTTTCTCGCCCTCAGGTCTTGGTTCAGCAAAATACTTCAGCACATGGTTAATTGTAATCACTTAAGTCATCCCGTTCAAGTCAGAGCGTAAACACTTTGCTGAATTGTGTTTAAAGTGGGAAATTGAGTGCTTGAATTTTCAAAAGTCTCTAATTGCAATTAGCTATGCCAAGAGTAGTTCTTCATCTTATTTCTGTATTTTGTGGACATTTTGCATTTGGAAGAAAATGGCTGTTTGTCCCGTTTTATATACAAAACTCCTTTAGACTTCATGATATGAGACTATAATGCAGGGTTTTGTTTTAGCATAGTTTGCGCTGGAATCTATTCCAACCCTCCAAAATAGAAGCAAAAGTTATCTTGAAATCCCAGTCTGCTTTATGAGAGCCTTAGGACTCAGACTTGTAATTAAGATACCATGGTTTAACAAGTTACCAAGCATCATCTAAACTGAGGTAATTGTCTGGATGGAAGCCTTACAGCTAATGCTTAGCCTAAATGCTGAGTCAATTCATCCCTGGGCAAATGCAGAATAATGTAATTTAACACTTCAGAATAAGCTAAAATGAATCACTGTGTTTGCCATAGGCAAAGAGAAGGAGGTTGCCACTGCTGAGGAGAGACAGGGTAGCTCCCAACACTGGTCACTTGGTGAGAGGTGTGAGCCCTTTCACATTGCTGGGAATGGGTAACAATTGGTGCTTGGCAGTTCTCTTACATTCTGCAAGTGTTTAATGGCTTACTGATGGAAGGAGATGGTTCAAATTCAGCACACATAGACTGAAATGACCACTTGAAGACGCATAACGATGCAGATGGCCCTCAGACCACTTCTGGAGGACATGCTCATCACAGAAATTGTTGTGAAGCAGAAGTATAAGGCAGCAATTTGCCTGCCTGTAGGAAGCTGAGGAGATCCCTGGAAAAGAGGTGATCAAAGAAAGATGTAGTTATGTATGCCTTTGAAAGGATGCACAGGGTGTGATTTTTCTGCTGTCTCTTTCTACTGAAGAATCAGGGAACAATAGAAGAAACTAAGTGGCAGCAGCAGGACAAAGAGAAGAGGAAAAGATGCTTTCTCACACATTTTGCAGTTCAACTATGGAATGTCTTGCTGTACGTTGCTGTGCTTGTTGAAAGTTCACTGAAGTTCAAAAAAGAATCTAGACAAATTCAAAGGAGTCAAGTCCATCATTAATAATAATAATAAAATTAAAAATAATAAAAATGATGTCTTGGCTCAGGGATCAGTAATTTAGGTAATCAGGTAATTTAGTCTAGAAGTACCTGAAGGAGGAGTCTGACAGAGCCTGCCTCTGTGGGTGTGTGAGTGCATGGGGACACGAAGTGTGAGTGTGCAGTGGAGGCTGATCAAGCTAGTTCTTGCAATCTGTACAGCCTTTGGAAGACACCAGCTTGCTTATAAAATGGTACCTCATCAGAGAATTAGGGCCAGGACTGGGCCACAGGGGTGAACTCATATTTCCCTTTAAACCAGAGGCATTTAATGGAAGCATTTCCTTCAAATCATGGTTAAAGCACTCCATTGTGGTGCGTTGGGGGGAGCTATTCTACTGGGAATTTGGCAAGTTCAAGTATGCACAATCATCTCTTGGGCCTCTGGGGTTTGTATTTGATGGGGGTGAGAGGCAGCTGTATGCAGATTCATGAGTAATGAGGTCAGGAATCAAAGTGATTCCTGCCAGATACCTTTGCCTGGCAATTTTATTCCTGCTGTGTAAGCATCCAGGAGAACTTTTGTAAGATATTTATTGGGAATCATTAGGTTTGATTTACAGACCATGGTAACTGAACACATGATACTGGAAGTAGCGGAATAGTCTTTAAATATTAATTTGCTATTAAGAATAGGAAAAGAAATTGTCCAGTGTGGTTCAATAACACACAGAGAGAATCTTTTAAACTATTATTTTCTTAAAGAGAAGGGACTTAAATGAACAAGCTTAGTGTCAAATTGAACCCCACTAAAGTCAAAGACATGCTTAATGATGGGAATGTGCCATGTTCTTTAAGTCTATGGGAAGACAGCTGGTGAACAGAGCATGACATTCAAACTTCTCTTCCTACGGTTAAAAGGTTAAAATGTTAAAAGTGAGTTTAGCTTGAGCCTTGAGGGTCTGAAAACTCTAACACAACTGTTGGTGATGAAGTGGAGACTGGGACAGGAATTTGCAGTGGTCTTTCCCAGTCAGAGCAGTGGAATTAAATGAATGTGATTTTTTTCCCCGCAAAGACAGCCATGGTTTTCTCTTCATGAAGGAATATTCTGTGGCTCAGATGGAAACACACAAGATGGGGAATAAATGTCAAGGCAGAAGTTCTGTATTTCCCAGTGCAAATTTGGAAATTCGACACCAAATGGGAGACATAATTTGAGGCTGCTCTGAAAAATGGATGCATGAAGAGCAACACTGACCTGTCCTACGAAATAATCTCTGGCTCAGCATCAATACATTCTTAGCTGAAGTACGGTATTTTTTTATAGACATCAGACTCCGAAAGACTCTGATGACATCCAGAGGAAAAAGAAAAGGCTGATTAAAGATCTATACAAACGAATTGTTGCTAGGGTCTATGGAGAGCAAGAAGAGAAACTGCTAGCTTAGACAGGCAAGGGAAATGTCAACTTTGCACTGGGTAAATAGCGAAGACAGTGAAGATCTGAACTGCCAGCCTGGTAAGCTGAGGTGCTTCTGTGGTTGAGGTTTATAAGGACAAATTTGAATGTGAGGAGTGATACAGGCAAGGCGTGTGTGCTGCAACAATGTTCACATGGGGAGCTGCTGACCACAAGTGACTGCTATGGAGTCATTCCCTCCTAGAACCCATTCCTGTAGCTGACATCATTGTACCATTTAGACTGGGCTACTGGGCACTTCTGTTATTAAAGATGCATTGATACCTTTCTTGGTCCTGAAGCCATGAGTTTACTAGCAGATGCTTCCAAGGATTTATGCAGTGTGTAACTTGACATCAGGACAAAGAGACAGAACTGCACAGTAGGAGAAAAGCACCATTTCCCCCCTTCTTTTTGCCAAGTTAGTATTTTCAAACTTCATAATCTCAGCTTTCTGCTGTGTCAGAGGACTTTTCACAGTATCTGATTAATAAAACACTTTTTCATTTACTTTTTTCATTCACTCTTGTTTATATGACCTCCCTATTCATGTGATTTGTTGGAGGTGTCAGGGGTGACACATTTAAGCCACCCTCAGTGACAAATGCCTGCATATTTATAGGTCATTTTAAATCAGCTCCTGTCCTTGGGTGCTATATATTCAGCTGCACAACCACTTGCTTTGTGCATTCTGCAACTGTAAATCTCCTGGTGTCTACAGATAACGTTTTTTATTGTTGCTCACATAAGGCCACTAATATCAACAAGAAGGGTTGTAGACACCCTGATGGAAACTCATCAAGGTTGGGGACAGGAAGACATGGATAAGTGTCCAAATTAGCCCTCCTCTTCTGCTGGGTGCTCACATCTGGAACAGAGTAACTATAGATGCTCTGTGTGTGTACTAGAGAGGTCCTTCCTAAGGGATGCAAGTCTAACATAGACCAAATTTTGAAATACTACTGTCACAGCACAGCCTAGGTGGGGATCCCTATCGGATAACAGTCATAACATGGGAAGCAAGTAAATGTGATACTTACTTATTCTCTCTGCAAGAAAAGACCTACACATTTCCAGTTCTGTTCTCAGGGATAATAGGAATGATCTCTCCAAATTAAAGTCACAGCTTAGCTCCAGGATACCCCAAAACAGACACTGGACAGCTAGATGTGACAAACCACATCTACGTTGTTTTTGAGCGTCCTGGTGTTAAGCTGTGACAGAATGCTCAATTTGACCACCCAAAAGGCCATCTTAGGTTCAGAAAGCAAAGCAGTTGTTTAGTCTCCCATCTGTGGGGTTCCTTTAGAGAAAAACGAGCGGTTATATCTTTCAAGAGGCATAATAAAAATGTGTTTTATTTTCTATCCTTTGGGATGCCATGGGGAGATAATCATAAAAGTTTGTGGATCATTCAGTTTATGGCTATGATGGAAAACATATTAAAAGTTCCCCCTGAGATGATAACACTCACTGGGGTCTCCAGCCCCCTCTCTTCCCTGCTGTCAGTCTCTGGCGATGAGTTCAGGTGCAGCAGGCACGTCAGAAAAAGTTGTGTGACAGCAAGTTTAATATCAGTTGGGGACTAAGATGGGGCCAAAGCCCTTAAAGGTGATTTAAAGCAGGTGGGGTTGAACCTGTCATGAGTGTTTCATAATGCTGTGTTATTCTTAATGTATGATTACACTAGTCCCTGTGGATCATCCCTGGATTTACAGTGTTTGCATAAATGCTTGGCTGTAAATTAGAAGATGTTTTTGAGTGGTGCTTCACTAGCTGGAAGCCATAGATTTGCAGTCCCTGCTGAGCCATCAACCACCCTAGGGGAGATGAGCCAAGAAGAACTTGACTTCTGGGCTCAGCAACAGTGGTGAAACATTGCAGTCTTGTCAACATTTCTGGAAGACATGATGTCTTTTTTTAATATTAGTTGTGTGCTGTGCTTGGGCAGGGAGAAGGAAGGCAGGAGGCATTTGTTTTTCCAGCTACCTGTTTCTGTGGTTAAATAGGCAGCCTGACTGAGAGTGGA
This sequence comes from Numida meleagris, assembly GCF_002078875.1. Classification (NCBI taxonomy): domain Eukaryota; kingdom Metazoa; phylum Chordata; class Aves; order Galliformes; family Numididae; genus Numida; species Numida meleagris. The sequence goes on from NC_034413.1 coordinate 57,003,251, forward strand.
TGGTATCTGAATTTGTATCTTTGAACCCAGAGTGGAACCTTACTTACTCTTGACAGTTGTGGGAAGACCATTTCCAGGGAGCACCATTTCAGGTGTGTTGCAGGTCCTGCAGTGTATTGTGGCAGCGGCTGCTGGGTGTGATGCTAATTGAATCTGTTTCTCAGGCTACAGAAACTAACACCTATCCGTGCTGCCCTAATCATCTACTGCGCCTCAGGCAGACCTTTGAGCTATTTGTTCAGCTGGGGCAAGTTTTCCTTCTTAATCTTTTCAGCTTGGCAGGAACACCGCTGAGCACACAAGGAAGCTCATCAGCTGCTGGCTGGATGTTTGGACAAGGGGATAACTCCTGCTGAGGCTGGTGAGCTCCAGTCCTGTCTAATTTACATTGTTATTTATTCTGCAAGCATTCCTGTGCTTCCTGAGTACAAGCTGGCTTTTCAGCACGTTTACAGCCACACTCCCACAGAGAGCTCGGCAGTGACAGACAACTACACACAGAAGCAACAATCCCCTTGCATTCAGGAGGACCAGTGCATGTAGGCCAGCAGAAAAAGGCCACCCCGTTGTCCACTTGCTCTATGTTCTGGAGCACTACATTTTGTTCAGACTGAAGTAGTTTTCAAAGCCACAGTTTTCCAGTTATGACATACTCCCCAAACCACCCTGAAGACAAGGAAGGTGTTTGCTCTTCATCTTCTAGATGAGATTGAGGTGACTTGGTCAAGGGCCTCTGAATGACAAAAACATGCACAGCATCTGAGTGCAGAGCGTGGTGAATTCTCACCAGTTGGCATGGCCCGTGCACACACTGCTTACAGAGTGGCACGTAGCCAAAGCCTTCGTCTTTGAGAAAGGAAGCCTCATCTCGCTAGAGCTGATGTCACATCTGAGGTTTAATGAAGATGTGAGGAGCACAATGATGTTATACTAACAGCTGCTTCCTGGTGCCAGAGGGAACTATCCCCGTCACTGGAAGCAGATCTCACAAATATGCAGGAAGAAAGACAGAAATCCTTCACAGCTTGAGCTGAGGGGATCTGCAGGAATGTTACCTGGGACTGAAGGAAGGAGGAGGAGAAAGGAACAGCTGCTCTGTTACTCCCAATGGCTCTCCATATACTCTTGGTGCTAGTTTCAGCCAGACCTGCCAGCTGATGTTGCTGGGAATTCATACCCATGTGTACTGCAGTAGGGGCTGAGCACCTCCCAGCTATCCAGGATAGATGTGTATATTGGATCCTTGGGTGATGGAAGACCAACACTTCAAGTGATATCAGTTCAGCTCCTAATCTGTAATCCAAATCTCAGTGAGACACTCCTCAGTTTCCCCGGTGCATGGTGAAATGAATGTGTCCCTCCACCTAAAGAAGTGTTCTGTGCTGTGTGGTCATCTGAATGCCTCTTTAGAGCAAGATATTTTCCTGTAGGAATGAGCAGGAGGAAAACATCACCGTAGGTTCCCTCAGCCAGTAAAATACATGTCTGATGGCAGTGACCAAAACGTATGCTTATCTTTATTCACTGTCATTCTCTCCTCTCTGAATGCTGCAAGTCAGAGATGTGCCTCGAGGTGGTCACAACCCCTTGTCACTGGGAACAGCAAACAAAACTGTGGGCAGCACATAATGTCTGCTGGGATAAGGTCAAACCTTGACAGGGGGAAACTGCTTTGGTGTCTTCTTTGGCAACCAGATGGATCTGTCTGAAAACAGTTCCAGGACCATTAGGAATTGGTAGATGAAATATCACAGGATGGACACAACCTGCTGTAAGAAAAAAAAAATTGGACAAAAGGATGTCTCTTGCAACAGATGCTGCCAGTGCAGGCTTGCTGCTCCATGCAGATTGTCTCCTGGACTAGATCTGCCTGCCACGTAATGAGGCTCAAGCCTCAGACCAGGAACTGCTGATCTCCATAGAGTGTCACCTGGGAGGTGACGAGCACAGACAAAGGTACCTCTTTAATTTTTATAGCGCTGCTAAGCCCTCTCTTTTGTAGGGCTGGATTTAGCACAGAGCCTATGGCTGCCTGATGACGTGTGAACGGAATGTCGGAGTGGAACTGACCTTAGAGCTGATGACAAGTTGTACTGGCAAAAGCTGGTGTAGCTGAGTGAAGGCTGAAGCCTTGTAGCAGAAAAATCAAGGCAGGCTTGGCTCAGGGTGGAGGAAGCAGGCACAAATATGCAACATGGCATCTACTGATTGAGACAGCAAACACCATGACAGAGGGGTGATTAGGGCATGGATGGCTCAGGGAGAGCATCGTCTTAGGAGAAGTAGCAAAACTAAAGAAGGTATGGGACTGTGAAAACCAAGCTGAGCCACCACGTGGGCTGTCCTTATGTTGCACTCTTATTTTAAGATACATTTACAGAAAGCATTACACATTTTGCCTGCCTCCTCTTTTTCTTATGGAAGTACTTGTTTTCCTTTACCTGGGAGTACAGGAACCTGTCCATAAATCTTTACAGCTCTCCTGCTGTTTAGTATCACTGTGTAACCGCAATACCTTGATTTGTCCCTGCCTTCCCTCGGGAAAATTTCCCATGTTCAGATTTCTTTTCAAAATGACCCAAGCACTTTTGGGAAGCAAAGACGATGCAGCATTTTATATTCTTCCTGTATTCCGGGCAAGGATTTTCATGTCATCTAGAGAATTAATTTGTGCATTTGGACATACATGTGCGTAGATCCACACAGCCTTTTGCAAGCAGGCAGGACATTCTTTGCCCACACTGCAATCTGGTCCACGACCCATGGAAATACAATCACAAGGTGCTGAGTGACAACTAATATACCCTACTTCTCAAAAGCGCTTATTAGCTAGGCTCAGCAATGCACTAAAATGACTGCACTATTTGCCACATGGAGCTGTCTTGTCCGGGGTCAATTCAGAGCACAATATTTCATGAGGACAGGCTTGACATTTCATCCCATAGGGTACTGACTTCTTTTAATGAGGTTTATCAGATTCAGATAGAAAAAACAGAATCACAGGAACAGAAAAGTCCCCACAGACCACCAGCCTGGAGATCATAGCTGAAGAACATTTGTGTGAGGACTAGCAAGACCCCAAAATGAAGTGAATGAGACTGATGTTGACAGTTTATTACAGTTCTTGGCTGGATTAGTGAACATATATATACTTTTTTTTCTTTGGTAAGGCATTGTATTTTAAGCCAAAATCTACTGTGATTTATGTATTACTTTAAATGTGAACTAGAGCTCATTGGTGTGTTTTCAAAATAAGGAAATTTCACAGAAGTGTAGTGTTCTGGAGCCAAAGCATGTCACAGAGATGTGTCTGTCTCTGACTACAACCCTGAGTCAGGGTGAGTTGAGCCAGCATTAATCTGCAGGGGTAAATCCTCCTACCCCACATTTCTCTCATTCCTTCTCCTGCTCTTATAGAAGCAGTGGCATCTGTGTGGTCTCATGATGAATGGGGTCAGGGAACTGATCTGGCTGAAAATGAGTGAATGTATAAAAGCAGTTCAGTTTCACCTGGTTGAGTTTTCCAGTCTTAATTATCCCGCATGCTGGGGCAGGACCAGTAGCACAACTTGCATTGGGTGTCTGACCATGGAACTAGGCTCAAGTTTTCACTAGGAGCACTGTTTAGATCTGTGACATTGTGGTCACGTGTGGTCACCATGAGAGAGAGATCATGACACAACTCTTTTTTAACTAAAAATAACCTGTTTAATACCATTTTGTCCCTTGAAAATATTCAGAATTCTTTGTTGTAAGTCTGTACTGCCATCTCCAAAGGGATATGCTTATGTTTCAAAGGATGGTGAGGGTAAACCATACCTGATGTGTTTACTGTTGGTTTGGGAAGGAAGCAATCAGCTTTTCTCAACATTCCCATGTGAAAAGCCTTTCAGCTGTCAGCATTTTCCTCACACATTAGGATGTTCTCTCCTGAAACTGCAAAGGTTTCAGGATCAGCATCCTTCTGTCATGACCAAAGCCTTCCATCTAGGCAGGCAGGTAGCTGAGGCCCTAGCTGTGTCACAAGGATTTTGTAGGCCCCATGAAGCTCCCTAAGTCCTTCCACTGAGCTTCTGGCTGTGCTTTCTTCTTCTGTCCCTTCCTAGGGAGCCAAAGGATGACTTCTTTAGTAAAGATGAGGCCGGGCCCAAGCTGGCTGTCTGCAGAGCTGGAAGGAGAAAACAGGGCAACTGGGATCTATCTTACCCATTTTCCTGGCCCAGACTGACCTCTTGGACCTCTTGATGGAGAAGCTAAGTGCTGCATGGGGGTTCTGCCCTCCTATCCTCATCCCACCTTCATTTTTTCTAATTTTGCCCCCAACTGCTGCCAAGTCACTCTTTCCTGTGGAAGGAGTTTTATTATTTCTTCTTGTTTGGACAGGATCTGGCTTCATCTCTGAGAAATTCAGCAGGGAGTGTAGCTAGCACAAATGCCTGTAGGGCAGCAAATAAGAATAGGACTAGTGTTCAGAGGTACTGTAGTGCAAGATGCATCTGACAAAAGTTGTGCAAGGAAAACTATTTGTAAAATGAAGATTCACAAACCCAATTGATTCAAAGCTTCCGACTTCTTTGAATTCTGATCCTATCCTATCAGAAGGAGGTAAGGAGAATAAATAGCCCTGGAGTTAAGACACAGCCCATAGGCTTGGGAAAACTCATGACGATTCTTGGCTTTACTAAGAACTTCCTTCCTGGCCTTTTCCAAGTGCTTTCATTCCTTCTGTGGAGCAGTACTTATTGACAGACTCTCCTCAGTATTGCTCAGATCCGGGCCTGGAAAGTGGAGACTGTATGACTTACTTAAGATATTTGTCAGGTAAGCTTAGATGACAGGTGTCTGGAGTGTGGAAAATGAACAACAAAAAAACAATCCCAAAGGCATACAACCTGAACCCAAACATTCAGCTTTGACAAAATCATCAAAAGTGAGAGCAGCATGTGTTGTAATAGGAGGCACTGGGGAGCCTTGCAAATGGCCAATGAGTAATAAGGTCACTGAATTTCTAGCACATTACTCTGATTTTTGCTGAGTTTTCTCAGTGCTGTTGCAATGCAAGTCATCCAAACTACAGCACACGATGGACAGAAAAAAGCATGCTGGGTGGCAAAAATAACATCTTGGTAGTCTAAAGTCTCAAGCCACCATATGTAGTCAAATACATACTCAGAACTGCTGCTTGTCTCCCAAAACAATTCCCACGCTCCCTTTTGAAGTTTAGGACCTATTGTAAAATGCCGAAATGGTACTGGACCTTCATGCACCCAGGGTGAGAGTTGGCTGTGCTCCTGATTCATAGATTCACAGAATACCTTTGGTTGGAAGGGCCCTCAAAGATCACCCAGTCCCAAACCCCTGCTGTGGGTTGGTTGCCACCCACCAGCTCAGGCTGCCCAGGGCTCATCCGACCTGGCCTTGAGCACTTCCACAGATGGGGCATACATAACTCCTTCCTTTCAGGAAGGAATTTATTGTGGTGGGCATCCTGAAGAACAGATTACACCCATTCTTTGCAGAGAAAAGCAAAACATCTCTAAAATAATGCATGCCCAATTTAAGCAATGCCCACCCCCTCCCACCCCTCCAGAAAAAAAGTGAGTTTTATCTGTGTGCTCATGCCCACTGTGCTTTGGGGAAAATCTCCCTACCTTCAGCAGCACTAGGGTGCTTGCCACACATCCTGCCTCTAGCTAAACCCCAAAGTGCCAGGAGAAAAATGCATAAAAAGAGAGAATTTATATGTCATGGGAAACAAAATATTTCTTTTCCCTCTCTGCAACTAATGGGAGTCCCATACGTCTGCAAGCAAAGACGGTCAGTGATGTATCAGTAAAACCTCCTTTGTGGGAACACACAAGCTAGCCATGAGTCTCCCCGTGAAAGTCCTGTTAGCTCTAGGATGGCCCTGATCCTGTCACAGGATCCTAAGTTCATCAGGGTCCTCTCTGAAATCATGCACCTTCCACTCCAGAAGGCTGCTTTGAATAGGCACGCAGGCTTACAGCTGTAAACGTTTCACTGCTTGTTTAGACTGCTGCTGACCAGGAAGCATCTGCAATGATTTTGTATGGAGGAGGCTTGGCAGCAGTAAATTACCATCTGACCTGATGTTGTGGTTGGTTACTTTTTTTCTTTTTTTTTTTTTCTGTTCCTCCAAGGAGATTTGGGATCCAGGACACGTTAAACATTATTTTGCTGACTTTAAATCGTTTTGCAATATTTCAGTCAACTCGAATGCCAGACTTATGCCTGTAAACTCTATTTTTAGCCTTGACTTTGTCAGTGTGATGGATACTGTCATATCAAAGTATTTAAGGGTTTGTGGTAAAGCTTCCTCAAACCAATTTTTGCTCAAGTGAGAATAGTCTTACTGGAAGCCTATACAGATAGGAGCTATAAAAATTGAGTTTAAAATTGAATCAGGCTGCAGGAAGAAAACAATCCTTTTGTAACACAGCCGCATAAAAGCAGGCAGTTTTTGGAACAGGGATGGGCTCTGTTCATTGCATGCACATCAAACCAGATTAACTCTAACCCAATCCTGAAAGGATCTTGTGGATCAAAGCTCCTGTTCTGCAACACTTTTCCAAAATGGTGCTTTTTGTCTGTATTACTATCGCATAACAACCAGTTGTCAGCTGAGTTATTTGCCTTCCCAGCCCTTCAGAGAAGAATGCAAACCAAGCTTTGAGCACCTTTGTGGCAAGGGCCCTGGGAATTACAAGAAGGGAGGTTCACTCCTCACAGGTGGCTGGCTGAGATTGCCTGTGGGCAAAGCCAGCACTGGAGAACCCACATGGCTCACGTTCCATGGATGGTCAGCAGCAGCCAGGCTCAGAGCCAGCCACGTGGGAAAAAAGCCTGGAACACCTGCTTTTAAGCTGAGGCAAATTACTCTTCATTTCTGGGCATACAGTTTGGTCAGCATGAAGCCATCAAGCTGTCATCTTCTGAAACAAGGGAGGCAACTGCCTACCAACTAAGGAGTCATGGAACACTCCATGTCTTCAGGATGGCAACCGCTCAATCCAGTAACTTCTTGCGGGAGCCCATGTCCAGTCTCCAGGATCCAGCTACCTGAAAGATGATGCTACGTGAAATGCTTGAGCTGTCACTGTAGCAGAGTAAAGCTGACAACTGTGGTTTGAGCCTACTGCAGTTTTAGACACAAGCTAGAGGACTGGAGAGTCAGATGCTATTCATCTCCAGGAATAATGCTGGGAAATTTGTCTCTGGTGGTTATTTTTATTTGCTGATTTGGTTTTTTATCTTCTGGCCCTTCTAAAATGCAAACAAACTTTGGAATTAGAAAGTTGAAGAAGGAAGTTTTTAACCCAAGAACACAAAAGCATCATGTGAAATTTGATGGATACTCTTTGCCTTGCCTGAAAAATATGAGATCTTTTCAGGGTAGATCTACATATTTACCCAACAACAAAGAATATAACTGAGTCTCTCATGATTACCACAAAACTGGTAAAAATCTGAGACATAAAGATGAGAAACTGAGTTTGAATATCACATCAATTTATAAGTTACTTAAAGTGCATAAGCCTGTCAGGATATCTGCGCTGGACAAAAGGATACTGCTATGACTAGATCATTATTGCTGACATTATAAATTGGAAGGCCAAATAAATAAAAAGATGCTGAGGTCAGGAGTAACAGCCTGAAATCACTCTGAAGAGAGCGTTCATTCCCTCAGGTTTTCATTCAGACAGGCAGATGAAGCCTTGTTCAGCTTTTCTTGGTGCTGATGGGACTGCAGATACTGCATCTTGGTATCTTACATAACTTCCCATTCCACATCAGGTATAGGCAGCTTTCAGTTTGGGATTGCTACCTCTTCTGTTTCGGCTACATATACACTGCTGCTGAGCTGCCAAGGTAGCAAGCAGGAAGAAAATGTCCTTCATTTCACGTACTTGGCTTACTTATGAACAGGCTTCATCTTGCATCCATTTCTGCCTTCCAGCTCTCTATATTGCTCCATAGACCTAGAGGATTTTCATGCAGAATGGTGCACAGTCTAAATTACACTAGGACTTACTGTCTTACTTGGTGGAAAGAGTCTCTAGCCCTCCAATGAACACATTGTTTCAGAATGGGATTCTAGCTGAGAGTTTGTAGGACAGATAAAAACTCTACTTGCAGAGCAACTGACCCATTAGAAGGAAACAGAGCAATTGAAAGGGCTTGCCCTGAAAAATGCCATGTGTTCAAGCACAGAGCATGCACATCCAACGCTGTATGCCCAAGAACAAATCTGTGCTTGCAAACTGTGCTTATGCAAGAAAGTGCTTAAAACCTGACCCAGGTCAAGTCTCAACTGGAAGGAATTTACTGAAATGATCCATCTGGAGGTGTTCAACCACCAGACTCTGCTTCTGGGGTGTAAGTATTCCTGGCTTTGGGCACGAATTCCCAGGCAAGCCTAATGGTGCACAGCTGCATCACACCCCCGTGAGAAGAAGGCTCATGTCTCACATCTGGACACCAGTCTGTCAGATATACCACCTTGCTAGGTACACCTTTCCCGTGTTTTCCCTCAGTCTTCACTGACTTCAGGGCTCTCTCTTATGATGCTATTCTCAAGTAACATATGACACAAAAATGGTATTTTCACATGTTTACGCAATGACATGTCCTCTTTTTGGCCAATGAGATCCCCAACACCAGTCCTTTCTCTCTCCTGCTCTCGCAAGGTCATGGTTTTCTTCACTGGCTTTGGGTTCACCAAGTGGTGCTAAATCAGCTTTCGGGACCATCCACACGTCTGGTTTACAGAGTCTGGATTCACATCAGTAAAGCTGGGTCACATCCTGCATGACAGCCATATTTTATTTCTCATACCAGCACCAGATGCCTCATAAACTGGACAGTCTGTGTACATGCTGAACCTCCTCTTTTCTTTAACCTCACCACAATTCCATCAGCACCAAATGGGCCGAAGCATTCCTGTGAAGTGACCAATTAAACCACGTTAATTATTTAAAAATAAAAATAGACAGGGTGTATTTTTTTCCCCTTTGTGCCTCCTGAGCAAAGTGCCAGAAGGAATCTCCACCCCTCAGATGAAGATTTATTCTTTGAAAAAGCTTAAATTAGAAAAAAAGCAAATGACAAAAGTAAGCTCTTTTCTTTTTGTCTTTCCAACTAGCATTGCCTTTGATTAAACTGGAAATCACTCTGTCATGATAATTTTAGTTGGAGGTGATGATAGCCTGAGAGATCAAATTTGTTTGCGTGGTCTCTGGCTGCAGAGTGCAATGGTCTTTACTGTAACTCTCCTATAGAATCCTGGTTTGAAGTACTTTTATTTATGTAGGAACAGGGAACGAGCAATCTGCAGAGGCACATCTTTAATTGCTCTTACTTAGCAAATAAGGCAGTTTGAGAAGGAGTTTTCTTTCTTTCTCTTGTTAAACAAATTGCAGTTTTTTTTTTTTTTTTTTCTGGTAAAGAAAGGGACCCATAAACATTGCTGGGAAAATAGTATTGTGAACAAATGCATTCAGCAGGAATGGATATTCTCCTCTCTAGGACTGTGCAATCATTAGAGAGAATACCTAGGAATACATAGAATCTGGGAATTCAATCTTTCTTCTCCAAATTCAGTGGTATATTGGGTATCTTGTTACATTCTTCCAGGTCAGTTGACGAATGACAGTAGAACCATTTGGATCAATCTGGATGGTGGGTATATTCATTTCTAAACCTCTCAGATAGTGGGATTGTTTAGGCTGTGCAACCAGAGGGGAACAAAGAAGACAACGTAAGCATAGTCTTTGAAATAGCCAGTAGAAACATACAGAGGTCACAGAGCAGGAAACTGTCGATTAAATACCTCGTAATAAAAAAAAGGTTGCTCTTCCAATCTTCTTCACCCTTCACTATCCCAAACTTCCTGAAAGAAATTCACCGAAGTTCGGATCTGTTGCCGTAAAGCTGTATGCAAAATGGCTTGCACTGTAGGCACCCAGGAAGATACATCTGATCTGTAAGATTTTCAGATGATAGGTTTCAACTTCCATAGGATTGGATTGAAGGGAGATAAGTTTCATGACTGAACCTCAAAGGTTGTTCAGCACACAAAGTGTTGGACAGGGAACTGGCAAACACCTGAGATGTAAGGTAAACCTAGGCAAATATTTCATACCCAGGAGAAGTCTCATCTGGGCCAGTTAGAAAATTCTGAATGTACTACATTTGTCTCATGGCTCCAAACACTCCTCTTGCTTTCCTTCCCCACCACAACAACTGAATAGAAGGAGGATACATTCTCTTTCCTCCCTGAGCGTGAGCCAATGGAAAACAAAAGAGCTCATTCAGCGCACATCTCTAGCAGGAAGCATCAAGAGAAAGGAGCAAGTTGCAGACAACAGCAGTCTGTGTCGAACAGAACTGCTCCTGATGAGCAAATGTTGTAAGATTTACTGGAAGACATCAACTGCTTTTATGCACTCCCGTTCTCCCCATACATTTTCTTTCCCTCATCTGGCCACAGAGATCTCATTCCATCATCTTTAATTAATTCTCTTTACTTTTCACCTCTCCCTGAGCTGGGTGCTGGGAATATGCTGCACCAGGCTCATTCTATTAGTCTATTTTTGTTATTCCCAAGCTCTCCCTGTGTTAGTGTGGGATGTTCTCTAAGTTATGGTGCTTACAGCCAATTGCTACTCTTTTATACGAGTCCCAGGGCTGTCTGCATTTACTCTGAATATGAATGCTCAAGTTTTATGGGGAGGAGAAGAAAAACCCTGGTTCGTTTTTCTTTCTGTCCTCGTTGCAAGACAAATGTTTAGCTGCCTTCCTGTTAGCAGTATTCAGATAACCCTCAGAGGGTAGGTTTTCAGCACAGACTGGGGGGTGAAGATGAGAGTACATATGTAAGGCTTTCCAGATTCCTCTTAGCAGAATTGCAAGGCTAATTCTCTGTGGTCTTCCCTAAAAGCTTGGTTCTGAATATTTCTTTTTTGTTTTTTAAAAAAGGAAGAAAATGCTTATTCGTTTGGCTCTTAATTTGCCAGTTCTGTTTCATAAATGTTGACCTGTTCCTTCATGTGTTCTTCAATAGCATAGGCAGATTGAAATTTTACCCTCCCTGATCTACTTGGGAATTGCAGTCTTGTTTCTATTCCTACTTCTTCATCAAGTTTACCACAGGTCTTAGAGAATACTGCAAACTGGCCATGGATACAGATGGATGCACTGAATAAGCAGTTGCCCCAGCTATCCAAACAAGTTTCCCTATTCTCAACCCGTGCTGGGAGCTTACGGGTCTCCCCCAAGTACCAGCGCTCATGTGCACTATTCTAGTTGAGTTTTCAGTGACCCAAAGACTCCTCTTCCAGTGAAAATTCATGGAAAAACACACATCTGGATGCAGTCATAGGCTATTGTAGAGGATGACTGAGTGAGGACATGTCTTCCAACCTTTTTCCTCCACATTTCTTTGAAAGAAAGCATCACCGTAAAATAAAACAAACCCAGCCATTCAGTAACAGCAGATTTCTCAGGTTGATAACGGAATTTCTGATCAAATCTAGATGTTTTCAGCTCAGAACAGCCACTAATAAAGAGAATATGTGCCTTGTAATGAATGTGACCAGGTCTCAGATTAAGAAAATGAAGTTTTGGAGTCTTACCACTTCATTCATAATTATCAATAGTTGGAAGTTCACAGGGGTAATGGCTCCCTCCCCAGATGATCTCTTTGCTATTTTAGTCAGCTCACTCTTTTCCAAAGAGGAGAGATTGTTTTTGTTTGTTTGTTCAGGGGAGGGAGGGAAGACAGAGCAAAGAAAAACCCCAAAAATCCCAACTAAATTAACCAAAACCACTACAAAAGGCTTAGTTTATCCTGTGGTGGGACATGAAAAATTTCTGAAGTCTCAGAAAATTTCACAGGATGAGAAAACCATTATCTGCACAGATTTATTTGCAGAGATGTTCAAGAAGAAAAGGAATCTCAACTAGCTTTTTTCAAACAGATTATTTAACTCAAAATAACCTTGATGAGCCCATTTGTTCCCAAAGTCATTTAAATACCATCTTAGACTTTTTTTCTAACATTAAGTCATCAAGTTGAGTTCCAAAGGGAATTAAGGTAAATCAGATGGAAGCCATATTAATTCCAAATAAGACAGGTTGTCCAGAGGTTTAATGTAGTTTAACAATCTGCTTTAAATTCACACCCCTGGTTAATTACGATGAACCATGCTGCATGTTCCTGTGTAGGCAAAGCTGTTCCGGGACCTTCTGACAGTCTACTGAAGTTCATCTACAGGTGATATCCTTTCCTGCTTACTTACACCCTACAAGGAATGTAGTCTGAAGCCAGCACTAGTAAATTATCAAGTAGTTGGCAAAATCATGTCAGATTCTTATTTGCAGCCATTGTTCTTTGATGGTAGATGGTGGCAACCCTTTTGCCTTTATTCCCTCTTTCTGATGGTTTCCTGCTGGTTCTCTGGCATGCTGTCAGACTGCGTTATCTTTATTCACATTTTATTAGGGATATATATATATATATGTTCTGCTGGCTTTATTTAGGCTGTCTGCAAACATGAGTCCTTATAGCTCAACAGCACAGAGCCATGGTTGTCAACAAAAGTATTGCTGTGTTCAGAAAGAACTTGAGCATCTGGGATTGCAACAGGGAATTTTGAAAATGAAATACATCCTACAGCTGTGAGATACAAACCATTTTCACTATTAAACATCTCCATAAACTATGGCATTTGCATATGAGGTTTCTTGCACTTATCCCAGAGCATCTGCCACTGGTCAACATGGTCAGACAGACTAGGCCTTAGGATCAAGAGCTTTTTGGTGTGTGTATGAGTTTCCTTTCAGTGCAAGCACCATAATCAAGTGCATTAACCTTTGATGTGGCACATCTTGGAGGTACAGTCCATTAGCAAATGCACAATTGAACTTAAACAGTTCCCTACAAATCCGAATCACAAATCTTAGATGTGGCTTCCTCACACTATCAAGTTCAAAAGCAATCAGCTTAGTGCTCTGTCTTGCTAGCATAGAAGAACGTACTTCACATTTTTACTCACAGTCTCTTCTTTAAGTTGTTCCAGCAACATTTCTGCTCCCCACATCTACTCTCCCCTTCTTGAAAAGCAGATGGCTTTGTCAGACAGTAGCTCCTTTGAGCCCACAGTATCAAATCTAAGTCTTGTTTAACAAAAATTTACCACCTGTCTGTATTAGCAGGCTCTGGATGAAGACATGTCTTCCATGTCTTGGTTTCTAATAGTCTTCCAATTCTTGTCACATTTCAGTTTTTCCTGGGTACAATGAACTTATTGATGACAGGGTAGAACTCGGGGTCAAAAAACTCGTCTGTTACTGGGATGGTGTATGAAATATCCAGGAAAAATGCTGGTATTTTTCAGAATTCAGACCTTTGTGTCCTAACCAGAGGGTGGTCACAGAGTGGATGCACAACCTTACCCTGAACAGTAGAAGGAGAAATATCATATCAGCTGGTCCCAGTTGGAGTACTAAGCACTTTCTTCTTCCGTAAGAATTTTACACTCATGATTTAGGCATGGTTAAGCAACAAGGAGATTGCTCTGTAGTAAAGAAGAAAGCTCTTAGATAGAATTGCCTAGTCTGCAAAACTATATCAGATAATGGAGGAATGGAATTAAAAAAGAGTTCTGTTTCAAAATACGGAACAAAGAGAAGAAATTCTCCTTCTCTGCCTGAGCCTGCAGAGTGTTGCACTGTTTGGACTGTTGAACCCTTGGCTATCAGAGTTAATTCCAGGCATCACGACTACAGCTGAGAAAAAAATTCCAAATCTCCATCCTTTGGGAATTTCTGACATTTTAAAATTTGCTTTAAGTTCCAAACCATGAGGTTAAAGAAAAAGAAAAAAAAATCCTTAATTCCTTTTCTTCATAAAATGTCAAAAGCTTTCTTCTTATTATTTGTAAATGTCAAAACACCTTGTTTTAACATTCAAAATGTAAACAGTGAAAGCGCTTAATCCCTGAGGCAGCCCACAGAGGATCCCTTCCTCTGAGGTAATCACAAGACTCATATTCACTCTTCACCAATACTTTAATTGCCTTCTGGGATTTGTGGTCCCAGCCTGTGCTTTCTCCCTTGGGCCAGTAACCAGACTGACTACACCTCCCATTAAGCTACCCAAACCAGAGTTGCATCATGCTCTGAAACAAAAGAAAAAAGAATAGTATTTACTTGCCTTGTGGGATATGTAGTTTTCTAGGAAATCTGCACCCCTTAAGAGAGAACATGGTCACCTGGTCCTCTGCATTGTACCATAAAGAAACATATGGTGAAGAAATGTGGATTCCTGTGTTGTTGCACACATTTAAAGAAAAATCACGAGATTATGCAAAGAAGGAATATCAACTTGATCAAACAAAGGATCATGCATTTGTACTGGAGTTGAAGCAACTCTAATCCATTTCAGCCTGATTTTCCCACTACCTTTAAAATGGCCTTTTTCCACAGAAAGTTTTCATGCTCACATGTCCAAGTGGAAAACCCCAGATAAGCTTTCCCTGTCACATTTCAGAGATCATGATAGTAAATACAAGGCTACTGTTTAGCTGCCTCTGGTCATTCACTGCCTAAGTCAGGGGAAAAAAGAAGAAGAAAAAAGAAAAAGAAGGAAAAAAAAATCAGGGAAGATTTGCTGAGTTCATTCCTTGAGTAAACATTTAAACACTATGATTTAGATAATACATTTACTTCACATTCAGTGACATGAAACACTCCACAAAAAGAAAGTGTAGATGTGGCACTAGGGACATGGTTTGGTGGGGATAGGTTGATGGTTGGACTTGGTGTAATTGGATGTCTTTTCTAGCCTTGATGATTCTATGATTCTGTGAGTGGACATGGTGATGATGGATTGAAGGTTGGACTTCATGATCTTGGAGGTCTTTTCCAACCTAATGACTATATGATTCCATGAAATTTCTTTCCATAACTCAGAATCTCCTGAATTTACATGCCTATCTGATAGTAGCTTTTGTCATATTGCTAATACTATCTCTTCATTCTCACCCAGGAACCTCAATGCAGTTTAGAAAAGGCAGAGAAACCAAAGTCTAAATGACTTATCCAGAAGGAGTGACACCAATCAACATCCTAGTGGCAGAACATGGAGTCTAGAGAGACAGAAGTGGGAATCCCAAAATAGCCATTCCAGATCTGCTGGTGAGGATGTCAGATTAGTGGATAGAAGGCAAATTCTTTGCCTTTAGTATATAGCAAAGAGGAAGTATTTGGGGTTGGACAGCAAGAAAAGTGTGTGAGAAAAACTTTTTTAAAGCTTGCATGTTTTACCTGGTATTAACTGTGCGCTAATGAGCCATAGAATTGATTTGTGTGGTATCAATGACTGTAGAAATGCAACAGGAGGCAGGATGGGATTCATCCCATTTGAGTGTAAGCGCCTGATACTCAAAAAGCTGAAGACTTCAATTCAGTGCCCGAAGGCTCCAGCTCTGTTCACAGAGAGAAACTTCATCTGCAAAATGTGCCAACATCAAAGCAGTGTGGAGTAGCCGAGCTGGGTAGAAAATGCAGCAGCTGTGTGAGGAAAGCAGATCCCTTGAGCAGGGGTGGATTCATATGTGAACTTCATCAGCTGTGTCACTAGCATATGACTGCAGGCTGCCATTAAAAAGGAATGAATTGAGCTTGTAACTTGGAGCTGGCCCTTTTCTTGGTCAGGACAGTGAATGGGAAGTGAGAGCGCTGCACTTGTTCACACTGCCTCTCTCGAAGAGGAAGAAGTCTTCCCCAAGTAGTGCCTGCAGACTCCTCCAGGCTGACCTGCAGCAGGATGACGGGCCACCAGAGGCCCCAAACACCAACAGTTCTGAGCTGTCTGCCAGCAGAACTAATGGCCCAGGCCTTGCTGGCGAGAGAGCAGAGAGCAGTAAATGTCCCAGAGATGCTGCTGAGTCGATCCGTTTCCTGCACGCAAGCTGCACATTGTAAAAACTGAGGCTCAGATTCTTTTTCCTGTTTGCACTGGAGCAGACCACAGAAATTGCACAATTCTCCAGACCAGACCCAAGGTGAATCTTGAGACGATGGATTCCAAGGCAATATTTCACACTTGCTGAAAAAGTGATACAGCCCATGGGAGGGGGCTGTAATTAGGGAGAGCAGTGGCAGCCCGCAAACAAAGTAGTTCCATAAGCAGTGGAAGAAATGATAGTTCATTTCCAAAGTCTCTCACTTGCATAGATTCTCCGGTGCTCAATAAAAGGTGTGATTACCAATCAAGGGAGTCTCTCTCCTTTCTCCACTTGCTTATTTTTATGAAATATGATAGGCACAATATTTTTAGGCATTCCCCCCTCCCTGACAGTTTACAAAGCTGTTAGCTGGAGGTTATATGGGCTGACACATAAACAACATGATCACATTAAACTCAGTTTCCTGAGGACACCACTCTAGAGTACAAGTTTTGCTTTGGTGGAGGCTTCTGCAGGAGTGGGGGGGAGGAGAGTAGCAACTTGCACATAATAATTGTAAGGAGTCAAAGAGAAAATGGAGTTACCTTTTTTGTCATTAAATGTCTTCTGGAAGACTATTTATTCAGTGTAGTGAAAATGCTAAGTCATAGCTTGTAACAGTTATTGAGCACCTGGTGGGAAGGTAGGGCTAGCCCTGGGGAGCTCAGGTACACACAATGCACCTCACCTGAGTGTCCTGAAGGGGTGGAGCCAGGATCCACCCCTTCCCAGACCTCATTTAAGGGTTGGCAGGGGGAGGTGAAGGTATCTTGCTAGAGATCCCTGTCTACCTGAGGTGTTCCAAGGGTAAGCTGAGTTTTTTTTTTTCTTCTTTATTTCTGCATCTGCTGAATTTGGGCTTATCCTTGCTTGCTGCAGTCTAGGACTTTGCTATCCCACTATTATTGTTGTGCTTTCCATTGTGTTATACTGTTATATTCAGTGATACATTTTTAACATACGATGAAGGTGATACCAGTGACAGAGATCTTACTAGTAACTGTATTGGCTCTTGTAGAGCTGGAGTCAGTAGGCATCTTCAGGACAGGCATTTGCCTAGCTATTCAAGGCTGACACCATGTTCTATGAAAGGATGGCCAGCTGTGCTAGTGTTCAGACTTTCTGGAATGCATGGATGGCCAGGGTGTTTGTCCTTTCTTGTGAAGGACAAGATTTGCATTCTAGCAGTCTTAGATAAGGTGCCAGAGCTATAACTGAAGGGCATGGCTAAGTGATTGCTGCTATCTTGATCTAAAATGTCATTGTTTTCTCCTTTCCTTCCACTCTGAAGATCCACTGATCTGTTTGGGATAAAGCAGTACAATGACTTCAGAAATGCTCCTTTACTACAGTTCTTACTCCTCTAACTTTTTGGCCCACAATACTGCTAGCACTTGTACTCCCTGTGCATCCATACAACCTTCTCTGTAGCTTCACTTGGCAGGTGCAGAGAACCAGAAAGAACATGAAGCATGGCACCAAGATGAAGAATGCGTTCCCCCCAGTCTTGGGGACTCGTATCTATTGCAGTCCTCAACTGTCCCTTCACGCAGGGGTGTGAAAATGGAAGGGCTGGTTTGTAAGGCTCAGAACAAAAGAACTCATGCACTGTTGTAGATTGTGGTTGTTTGGGTACCTTTCTTGAAACATAAAACGTGCAGCAAGGTCAAATCACAAATGAACACGTAAGAGTGGGATCAGGACTGATCTAGCATCATGCCAGGAAGTTGTTTCAGAAGCCTCTTGTACCATTCTGGCTATGAATGGATAGAACTCATAAAACACAGATAGTGGTTGACAATAGTTTGAATGTAGTTCAAGTTCTAGACAAAATGTTCTCTTGCCCTCCCTGCATGCATAAAGAACAACAAGTGCTGTATGTCTTATCCTGAAGGACAGTTTTGGCAATGAAGAAATCTGAAGTGACTCCCTCTCTCCAGAGAACAAGAGTAGACAAAAGCAAGTTTCTCCAAGAAACTGTGATGGGGAAGACTCTATTTTATACCAGATTGCTGAAAATCTGGGAATAAAATCATTGCCATAGATACCAACATGTCAACCACTTTAAAAATAAATAAATAAAATTAAAAAATCATATATGACCAACATGAGAAGCAGTGTTTCCAGTAACAAACTGAAACCTGGAAGATTGTTTGACAGAGTCAATGAAAGCTCTCTCTGGACATTCTTTCTTGAAGAGAATGATTGACAGTAATACCTTACACAACCTCTATTCTTAAAGGAGAAACCTTCTTGATAACTAATTCATCACATGACAGATGGAATCATAGTCTCTCACAGAAAGGACAAATTTCTTTGAGTTCACTGTCTTTAAAGGCCAAATATTTTGCACTAAATAATTGGTTTCAAGGGTGCTTTGCTAGAAATAAGTAACAATTTTGTAATAGCCAAGCAAATACCCTGGCTCCACATCTCCCTTCCAAGACTCAGTGTGAACATAAACCAGATGTGATCCCAACAAAGAGCATCCTCTGATGTACCAGATGGGACTCCTTCATCACTTTCCCATTGGCTAAATATAACTGGGGGGAAACAATAGTGCCAACACGGAACACGGAGGTTGAGTGATATGAGGAAGGATTCTTTCCTTCATTCCAGAAGCTAGTGACAGATCTCCAAATGGGCAAGAAGTCAGAAAACCAGGAGTGTATTTCTTTTTTTTTTTTTTTTTTGCCCTATATAATTCTTCCCCTGGTTGGTCATTATGGAGTGCAAAGTATTTCCTAGCTTTAGTTTTGTTTTTTAATAGCAATTTTCATCCCTGTTTCAACGATAACTGCTGTTGTGGGTTGTTGCTACTGCTGTGCTATAGACAACAGCAGAAACAGGAATTTTAAAAATAGGGCAGGAAATTTAATAACTGCAAAAAAACTCCTTACCCTGGAGAGCCATTGTTTATCCTCCTTCATGTATGCTAGCAATAATTATACAAAGTCTGGTTAGGAAAAAGGATCCATTCTACATTAGAGAGGAAAATGTAAACTTTTTCCCTCCTAAACTGAATACAAAGACTGTTTCATTAAATGTGGCTTTCTGTTTTTTTTTTTTTTTTAAAAAAAAAGAAGAACAAAAAGTCTACCCATCAAAATTCCCACTTGGGGAAAAAAAAAAATCTTTTCCATCCAAAAGTTCAATCAACTGAATACAAATGGTGGATGTCTTCCTTAGAAAGGGGGAAGAAAGTCCAAGATGACCTTAAGTTCCTCTCTGCTATAGAGGGCTGTTGTCTGAAAGACACTCCTCAGACATACCACATACTCCAACCTCCTGCATGTGTCATCTGAAGCAGGAACACCAGGCTCATCTCTGCTATATTTCTCTAGTCTACCCTTACTGATGAAATTACAGGTTTATTGTGGGCATATACCAGCACTGGCAAGCGTGTGCCCAGAAATAACAGCAAAGCAGTGGGAGGTCTGTGGCTGAGGGGAATGATAGAGCATTCAAGTAGTGATGGCAGCCTTGCGGACTCAAATCAATATTTACATACCTTCTCAGGCTAACGCAGCTTTTTGCCATCGGGTTGGCTGAACGTTTCCCAGAATTCAAACAGAATTTCTAGGTATAGATTCTTCTCATTTCAAAGACAAATTTCATCATGTAAGTCACAAGACAGAATTTTTCATTGCTTGAATGAAGGTGAAGTCTTCACCCAGCATGACAACCTCTCCCCTAAACTTTAAATGGCTGCCACAGTGCTAGAGCAATTAGGTTCTACTTTGGGTAGAATGATTCATGCTTCAATAAATTGAATTTCAACAAGACATAATTATGGTGAGTCACATAATCATAGATTAATCACAGCACCTCCCATTTAGCCATCAAAACAGTGGAGGATTCCAGATGGGGTGCATATGAAGCTGCTTTTGCTTCACTTGATTCCATTTCTGCTATATAGGTTGATCTTACGCAAGCTCGAGGGTTGATAGCATAGGTGTCAGATAGCAGAGCAAGTTAGCTACTGTTTTCCACTTGGTGAAAGAACCTGAAAGATAATAAATGCTAATACCAGTGAGTTCAGCAAGAACCTGAGAGTCTCCTATTTGCTGCTGAGCAACCTTTGACATGATGCATTGTTAGTGGGGATTGAAGATACCCAGTGCCTTCTGTAACTGAGCCTAAATGGCTATACAAATGAGATCTCACTCCACGAATTCTTCTGTTGACTTAGTTTGTCAGAGATGTGGGGGAGGGGAAACTTCTTTGCATCAACCTCTCAGGATCCAGTTCCTATCCAATGTCATTCAGATACTTAAAAGCGTGTTACAGTTCTCTTCCTAGTATTGTCCCTGGTCATCTCTGTCTGTGCTGGCTTCTGTTTCAGTTGAGGTATGGTACTCTCTCCTCCTCTCTCCATACTCCATTTTTACTGTCAGTGGATCTGGAGACTGCAGCAGAATCATTTAGTTGAGCTTGTGCTCAGATTGTCTCACTTGAACATCACTCTTAGCTTCACGGACACTTGCCACAAACCAATGAGGGTGAAATTCCTTCTTTGTGATCAGACAACTTGCGGCTGCCCTTTACCAGACCTTGGGTAGGAATTAGGTATGCAGTGGTTTTTCCAAATACTGTAACCCAATTTATTCCTTGTGATCAGCTCAGTTTGAATTGCAGTTGGATCATTTTATGGAATTGTTTTGCTTTCAAAGCTTTCATTCTCCAAAGTGGTCAGAAAGGGGTTTATTTCCTTTTCCTTCTTATTGCATTTATTTTTAAGGTGAGAATGGCAGTGGGGGAACAGGGCAGGAGGGTGTGTGTTTTCTCAAAGAGAGTGAGAAGGAAGATTGTTTTTTGACATCTTGTTTTATACCGCCAGATAAGTATAAAATTTGACAAGCTGATGTTTACTTCCCTGTACATCTTGAGAGTTTTCCCTAGAATTCAGTTTGGTTTTAGAAGTTGGCCAAAGGATCTATGGAGCGGGTGGGGGTGTTGATGGAGATGCTGGTAAATTAACATTGTCAGCAAATTAATAAAACCTTAAAAAGAAAAGCCTTCAAGTGCAAACACAAGGTTTATTTAATCTTCTCTCTTTCACTCCCCTCCTCTCTTTCTTTCCCTTTGAACAAATCCTTTATTCATTTTTTTTCAGAGATTAGCATTTTTTTTCTGGACACAAAAGGAAGATAAACAGTAGAGCATACAATTTCTGGAGAATTAATGTCTGACAGTCAGCAAGTGAACTGACAAGGGTTGCGAGGCTGGATGTGTGCAGAAGAGCACTGAAGGAACACTAGGCAATGCACATACACAAAGTGCATGTGTGAAGGTGGGTGGTGAACAAAACAGCACAGCCTTGCAAAGGGAATAAGATGTGAATATGGGGTCTGAGTAGGCATGGTCAGCCCTTGGGCCATTCAGTAGGCAGAGACGCATCTCAGTCAGCATGTATGATCTGCATCTTTCTGCAATTTTCCCAGACTCCCTGGTGGGAATCTCCAATAGTTTGTGCAGCAGTAACAGCCAGAGGTGCTGTTGAGTACCTTCATACCGGGATTTTCTAAACTGGATGGGAAGAAACCAGAGGAAGTTTCCAACTGACTGTTTATACGATCGAGCCAGCAAGTGCAGGGTGGGGTTTTGAGTGGAGAATGTTGCTCAGGACAACAGTAAGCCCAAAAAGCCACATTTATTCCATGGCTGAAGCCTGTATCCACAGTCCCAGGAGATTATATTACTCACAGAAAAAGCTTATTAAAATCTCCCATGCATCATAAGATATGCCACCCAACAGGAGGTGGACTGTCTCAGTGGCATCTGAGTTGTAGGGAAGGAGATGTTCAGATATGACTGTGTGCTCCCAGCAGGGCCTTCTAATTTCCTAGCTTTCAGATGCTACAACAACAGACCTCAAGGAAGAAGTCTGCTTTAGCAGTGTGGCCTCAGTAACTCCATGATCACAGCCTTTTCTCTGAGTTAAGTCTGACCCCAAATTAATGCTAAGGTGGTTTTGGTAGCACTGTGCAGCTAAGAGGTCTGATGGCCCTTGAAAGATGTTTATTTTTTAAAAAAACTAGAGTTCAGATGTCATCCCAGCTAAGCTGCATAAATTCCATTATAAATAATACTACGTGCTTTCTGAAGCCTTCTATTGTACTTGTTTTATGGATGATTCCCTATGATTTCTTCCCAAATCATTCCCTGGAACTGTTGCACTCTACAAACCCATTGCATTCTACCTCCAAGGCAGCTACCACCTAGCTGGGATAAAGGCAGTGACACAAAGACCCTACTCCTCAACATGTCTATGAAGCCATATCTCCCATCAGTTTGGCTCAGTTTTGCTGGATGGGACTTCTGGCCCATAAAACATTTTGGGCCTGCTTCCAAGTTGCAGGTCCTTAGGAACAGAAACAATTCTCAGAACCCTTGGAAGCATGAGGAGGGTGGTATACGATCACTGAGCCAACTCCATGGTCTAGTATCAAAAACAAGAGCAGACCTGGAAAAATATTACAAAACTCTTCCACTGGCACCAGCGGGTCAGTGTCATTACAGGCAGTGATGTTGTTCTCAGATAGTATTTCATTGGCTTCCTTCTCCTTTTTCCTCTCCCTCTTTTAAAGCACTATTTTTTTTTCCCCTTGTATTGCACAGTAGGGTTATATCCCTGGAGATTCACAGTGATGAGGAGGAGTAGGCAGAGATCAAAAGCACTTCTAGCTTTGAAAAGATTATTCCTGGCCTCATACCAAGTATGGCAAGCTCCAGTCCATCCATCTTATTCAAACAGTGTTTCAAAACTGGTCACCCAACCCTCTTGGATACTGCTTCTCTTTCAACTTTATATGACACGCATAATTCTTTGATTTTTACCTTTTACAGCATGGCACTGGATTCTTTACTAGCACAACTGACTGCTCTTATTTTTCAAATTTGAGGCTGTAGGCTTTTGTGGTGTTTTCAGTCCTTCTCAGCCTCCTTCAGAGCCAAAATCTCTCAGTGGCTTCTCAAACTAACCGCACCGATTTTTACCTTGGCTTGTTGACCTTTCTAGAGAAATAAAGCTAAAAATGTTCCATGCGTTACTTTGGGAATGCACTTCTGCAGCAATCTGAAGTACCAAAGTGAAAATAAAAGCTGATGATAACTGCAGGTACACTGAAATAAAGAATGAGGTCTCTTTAGAGGAATGTCAAGGTCTACAACACTTGGATAATTTAATTTTAAGAGCTGAGTGGGGGTAACAGTGTCAATAGCAGATGAGAGTTGAGTACATTTCTAGTGTATATAGAATATACTGTAGTTTCAGACAACTTTGACAAGATGTATATCAAACAGGAAGGGATCAGCAGGCTTCATCTTGTCCATCTCTGAATCACTAGTGCAGACAGTCATGAAAGGAATTGGATGTTCAGTAGTATGCACATTGGCTGTAAGCTATCAGACTTTCAAAAATCTCGAACTGTTTTCCTTTTTTATTAAAGTGTTCTTAGTTCCAACCCTCCTGAGGTAACAAGTGCTTAGCAATCTACCCATCCATTCATGACTGCTATGACATTTAAAAAAAAAAAAAAAAAAAAAGGATTTGGTTGGTTAGTTTTATCTGCGTATTATGGTGATAAACAAGTGCAAATGGAAGACCTGTCTCAGTGTCACGTCTGCTGGATAAAACAGTAAAACACATACTGCAAGTTATTCCACAGAGATGGGTCACAGTCTGACCATGCACTGGTGTGTTTGGAAAATGGATGATATTCCAAGCTTCTGGAAAACAGCCAGAAAAAACTAAATTGCTCAAGAAAACAACTCCTTGCTAAAATTCAAAATGTCCTGAATGGATTAGGAAGGAACAACATCAGTTAAACTAGTCATTTTATTTCTCCCGTATGCCTTGGAAAGTAGTAGTTCATGAATAATGCTGTGTGGATTTTAGGGATGAGATGTCCACATATGAGCATCAGGAACTTTTGGTGAATGTAAAAGAAGTTTTCAATGGTCAAGCTCTGTGCATTTAAAATGTGACTACTCCAAAGGGAGCAGCATGTTGGGAAAGAGGGACATCTGCGGAAGGCAACAAAGCATGGGTAAAGCTCACGTGATACTGCAAGAGTGCTAAGAAGGCCATTCAGTTTCTACAGATTTTCCTACAGGAGAAAAATCCAAGACCGTCAGCATATGTGGCCAAAAATGTAGCTAAGAGAAAAAAGATAGCCAAACGAGTATGGTCTGAATAGATGCCACCGAAATAGCCAATTATTTGCTCTTGGTTTTCTCAGCCCAGTACACACTCACAAAAACAGGAAGAATGAACAGAAAAATTAATTTCAATGAGAGACTGGCATTGTTACCAGCAGACAAAGATACTATTAACTACTGTCATTAAAGTATGTCAGAGCCCCACTAAGACTCTTCAAGCAGAACCAGCTGAGCTTTTTTCACTTCAGACTTTTCATTTCACCTGGTAAGATGACCAAAAAAAAAAAAAAGATATAAATGTTAGCCATGCTAGATCATTTTCTAAATTGTCCTGGTCTGTTTATCTATCAGTAAGTCAATCAATACCCAGGCAGCTAAACTTTCAATGAATTCCTTTTAAGGAATTTTTTGCAAGAGGATTACCCACAACCAGAATGCAAATGTCAATATAATTTGTTCAGGAGGTTACAGTACTACTGTGAAATTAAAAGATCTCACATAGCCCTTGTCAGTACCAGACAGTTCTTAGTTACAAATTCTCTTTAAGCCAGAACATTAGGATTATTTGATTTGACTGCCTAAGTATTTCATTAATGCAAAATGCATTTTCTTCTCCCAGTCATCATCTAATAATACCCATTAGTACTGCCCAGTGTAAGTGTGCTTTCTAGACGGATGCTTGGGTCATTTTGGAGAAGACAGCACAAGAGAGATTTCATTGCTTCTGCAGGCAGATAACTCCAAATAGCTGATTCTTTTCCCTTCCCCCTTGCAGTTATATAAAATGCCAACTTTTAATTCAACTCCAAGCTACTGATTCTTGTTCTGCATTTCTCTGCTGAATTAAAGACTTCATTAGCAACTGCTATTTTTTCCTTGGGAAGGTAATTATAGAGTAATCAAGCCAGCTCTCATCTCCCCAGTTGCCTTCATGATTAGTTAAACAGATTGATTTCTTTAACTCTCCCACGGTGAGGGGATTTCTTCAGACCGAAAATAATCATGTGGTTTCATTCTGCAAAATCTCGGGTTTTGTGGCCTCTCTCAGGTGTGGATTCAGAACTGGATGCAACAAGCTGGCATCGGTACATGTCATCTGAAGGGGTGATATCATCTGTTACTATATTACTTCTCTTTTCATCATACCCTATGACCTCAACAGCCCTGTTTAGCTCACTTTCATAACCAGAATGAACATCCTTTTGCTAAATTGTAGTTTAAGCTAAGACATTTGCACTGATGGACAGCCTTGCTGTAGGCATGAAGTACTTACTGTCTTTCTCTTAGGCAGAAAACTTTACTGAAGTATTTTCTTAATTTACCAAGTGATTGATTCTACTATAAATCATTGCTCTATTAATGCTTGTATCACCCTTCATCATCAAGAATTTTACAGCTATTACCCAATCAGTAATGAAAGCACATGTCCAAAATGAACCTCATCCTAGGACAGCAGCACTAAAAATACAGTCATTCACTCTTTTCCCTGGATTGAAATTTTGAGATCTGTCAGTCAATTTTTAATTAATCCCTGCAGTATATATCGTTCATTGCTCATTTGTTTTAAATCAAAATATGGAACTCTAACAATTCAGTAAAACTAATGACAGTAATCCAAACATGTAACATCTCTAATGAGCTCTCTAATGAGCTGTGTTTAATTAACACTGCTAAATAGTAACTGCATTCTGATTGCCATTTCCAAAAAGTAGTACTTAGAAGTTTTGCCAAGATTTTAGGAGGTACCAATGCGTAGATAGGGGACTGCTTTCTGAGATGGGGAAGTTTTTTGCATCAATACCTGTGGTTTTGGAGGGCCTACACTCTACCCTCCAAGGACGTTCCTGGTTTTCAGTTGAGTCACAGTCTTTTAACAGAAGATGTAGGATGGCAGTGAAAGGCCAAGTAGGTGGCAACAGCCATAGCTTTTTGTTGACTTGTCTCGTGCCTTGGTGTCAGACTTGAACAGTAGGTTACCCTACAAAATTATACCATGTTGGTTTGCTGATACTTTTTGTCCAAAGTGGTTTGCTTTTTTGATATTTCTTCCAAAATTCTTTAATCGAACTACTTTGCATACCACTTTTTTGGTATCAATATCAAGTTTATGTGTTGATATTCCTCTGAGAGCAACAAGGAAGTTTGAGACTGGTTCTGCTGGTTCATCAAAACTGGACTCCAAAGAAGAGAACCGTCAGGACAGTGCCTCGACCTCAAAAGATGATGCAGAATTCAAATTTATGAAATGTTACCACTTTTCTGTCAAGAATGAAATGTCCATGGTAAAAAAAAGAACAGTAAAACAAATGTTGGTAATGAAATAGCATTAGAAAGCTCTCAGACATTTGCTATTTAAGATTAAAATAATTATTATAATTAAAAATCCGACAGTGGTGGAATGCAAACCTGACAAGAATATTTGTGGGAAACGATTTTTAAAAAAATGCAAACTGCCTTTTGGATGAACAGCTTCATAAAGTGTCTGTAGTGCCTGAGGAATGAGGATAGTTCAATTTACAAGGTTAAGAACAGAAGAGGGTAAAGGGAGGATCCAGGTTTCTTGCAGTATTTTATTCCTCTTTGATTTTTAGACCTGGATATAATGCAACGCATATCAGCAAAAGAAAAGCTGCTTCTTAGGACTTTAAAAACAAGAAGAACTGAAACTCCCTCTGGTAGCAAAAGGGAAGACAAAGGCCTCTGCAGATTTGTCATTGTGGTAAGAGATCTCTGCAGAAATAATTCATTCATGTTGTGGGAGTGAAGTTGATGTTGATCAACACTCATTACTCAAACTGTTGAAAGACCCCAGAGTGAAACGAGACTTTGGGGAGGGTAAAACTGGTAATGGTCTCTGGGAAATGGTGAGAAAGAGTGTTTTGATTGCCAAGACAGCCAGCCCTACAGAGAGTGGCAGGTGAGCATTTAAAGCTTACTGTGTAGATGAAAGGAGGCACAAGTAGAGCACCCTTCTTAGCACTGAAGATAGGGAAGGCAGCTGTACATGACCCAAGAACAAATGCTGACACTGCAAGAATCCCTCCTGTATGTAGCAGAGCTCTGTTCCCTTCCTTGCCTCCATACCACAGCAGGTACTCATCTCTGCTCCTTGTGCCATTCTCTAGGGGTAGACCATCAGCTTCAGATGAGAGGCTGCCTTGCAACTAAAGGGGGGCTCTAAGAAAGAAGGGGACAGACTCTTTAGCAGGGTATGTCGTGATAGGACAAGGGGAAATGATTTCAAACTATGAGAGGGGAGCTTTAGAGTGGATATAAGGAAGAAGTGTTTTACAATAAGGGTGGTGAGGCACTGGCACAGGTTGCCCAGAGAGCTGGTGGATGCCCCGTCCTTGGAGGGACTCAAGGTTGGGCTGGAGGGGCTCTGAGCACCTGACTGAGCTGTAGGTGTCCCTGTTCATTGCAGGGGAGTCAGTCTAGGTGGCTTTTAAAGGTCCCTTCCAACTTGATTCTATGATTCTGTGAACTGGAGTTTGTTGTGGGAATGCAAGAATTACTGCTGTATGAAAGATGCAAAGTGTGACTGCTTCACTCCATTGTGCTCTGTGGAAACAAAGAGCGGCCTTCTTCCAGTTAGTACCTGTGGTTGTTTAAGTGCTTACTGAAGGCCAGCAACTTCTTTAAACGGAGCAGACTTTCCTAAGTGCCTTACCATCTGTTCAGTACTTTTGACAATGTGTTTATGTTGTCAGTCACAAAGGAGAAAAAAAATCAAAGTGCTTCATACTTTTTGTTAGTAGAATATGTTGAGATGGCATTAATCATACAGACAGGGAACCTTCTACTCATAAGTGAATGCATGCGTTAAACACTGCAGCTGTTAATGGACCCTGTTTCTGATCGTGGCTGTCATAAGTGATAACAGGCCTGAGACCAATTAAACTACTTTTCACACTTTTCTTAAGACAAAGGAGAGCTGAGGAAGGATCTTGGCTCCAGCAGCAGTGCTGAGGTGAAGGGCTGAAGGGCTTAGTGCTGCGGTAAGACTCCCCCTGCCTGGTTGCTCCCTTGCTCTCATTTTCCTTATGAACGATATTGCCAATGAGAAAGAGAAAAAGATGCATTCAAAGAAACCTAAAAACATGGTCACCTTGCATTTGTAAGACCCTTGCATATTAGCCAGTAAGACAAGGCTGGCCACTTTTGAATCAACAATAACTTGCTATTAGTGTATTTGTATGATAGTGTGGACTATGTTTGGAGTTTGAAAGCCAAGCCCTTAGTTACGTGTCACAGTGCCACTCTTCAAAATCTATGCATATACTCATCCAGCCCTTTACAAGATCCCATCGTACAGATCCCAAAGGAAAAGCAACTTGAGATAATGTCCAGCTTCAGGTTGGATATGAGGAAAGACTTCTCTGAAGGAGTGGTCAGGCACTAGAATGGGCTGCCCAGGGAGGTGAAGGAGTTACCATCCCTGGAGGTATTCATGAAACATGGAGATGTGGCACTGGCGGACATGGTTAGAGGGCAATATGGGTGGTAAGTGGATGGTTGGACTGGATGATCCTAGAGATCTTTTCCAAACTTTATGATTCTGTAGGCAGCTCCATGGATCCAAACACTTCTTTACAGCCTCCTCTCCTGCCCTCTCCCAAATTTAAGATTGTGTCAGCCAAGCAAACTCTCGAGTTGAGATGGTAGCTGGTTTTGCTTGTATGAGGAATGCTGAATTTTTCAGCAAGCTGTGAAAGCCAAAGTCCTCGCCAACTTTCCTTTAGGCTTTTTAGACCCAGTGTTTGCATTTGCTTTCTGTTTCAAGTAGGAAGAGATGTGGCAGCCTAGCTAGGATCTCAGTCCCTTTGAAAGTCCTGCAGCAAAGCAGGTTAGTAAGGAAACACTGGAAAATGTTGGGAATCACTTGCTGGTATCTAACTCTGTGACTGCATGCCTTATGTGTAATTTCAAACTACAACAGCAGAATAAATCAAAATTTTTAAAAATATAAAAACCAAGGAAGCCAGAGAGTATCAAACACCTCTCTTCCCTTATATTCAGAGATCAGGTTTTAAAAAAACTCCTGTTATTTTTATGTAAGACGTATTGTAGGTTTATTTTTTTTGCCTTCCAGGTTTTGAACCCAAGTTCGTTGTTTGAACTAATATAAACTGTTCCTCTTGTAAAGGTTTTACCCCCAGAGGTCTTCAAAATCTATTGCACATTTGAAGAGTCTATTTAACCTTTTCTGACATTTAAAAGAAAACAGAAAGCAAGCTCCTGCCAGCTGAAAAGTGAGTTAAAGGAATGAGTCCAGTTTCTGTCCAACTGGATAAAGAAAGGATAGTCAAATTCTTTCCATTTTACACATAGTTAGTCATGAAATTGTACAAGAGGAATAAAGAAAAGACAATTAAATAGCCTTATTGTAACAGCTGAAGCGAACCTTGGGTAACTGTCAGCAGTGAAATGTCCAGAGAGCATTTGTACCATTCCATTTCATTAAGCTGAAGGGTGGGATTGCAGACTGTAAAAGATTATAGCAGAGCTCTTCTGAAATTTACAGCTCTTAGTGCAGTGGAGCACAGGAGAAGTCTCCTTTTCTTGCGTATGCAACAGGGAGGCTGGGTTTTGTCTCTCCGATGATGATGATGTGTAGAAGAAGGAGGCTGCCAGAAGCACCAATGGAAAATGAAATGTGCTCCATGAAAGCATTTTTTTCTTCCCTGTAGCCTACAAAATGCATTTGCACAGTTGGTTTTATTTACTTCCCAAGCTCTTGACTTAACAGGCTGGATCTGGGCAGGAAGCCTTATGGTTGGTGTTTAGGACAACGTCAGATCCTTTAGTGGTACACTGCGCAACAGGAACAAGTGCAACGAATGTCCTGGGAGGGGGAACACATACCTAATTTCAAACAGTGCAACCAGCGGGAACTACTCTGTTTTCTACCAGCTGAGAATCTGGCTGCAAGAAACTTAAATTCCGGGTAAAATAGGAATTAATGTCTACTTCAACTCTGGCTGTACACTGGGAAGCTAAGCTCCTCTTTCTCAGAAATCTCTTTGGTTTCAGTCTCTGTTCTCCCTTATGACAATGCAACTACTGATAATGTGCTGTAGAGTAAGAAAAGTGTAGGAGAACAGTTATTTGCAAGTAGAAAAGGCACAAGGCTGATAGGTAGACAGTGAGAAAGAAGTCATTGTAGCTGTGTTTTAAAAAAAAACTAACAACCCTAAATACTTTTGCTGTTGAAGTTTGGCTATAGTGGTTAACTTCCTTTGGCTCCTTTTCCCCTGTTTGTGTTATTTCCCCAACACTGATGGGTTTGTGCTTGTCCTTGTCAGAGTGGTAAGGTATCCACAGCAGCAGGGGTGGTCAGGAGATTTCCAGTGGTGCAGGTTTCCAGTGAGAATGGCAGTTCCCATCAAAATGATTTCCAAAAGCGAAGAATTATCAAAACCACACTGGAGATAACGTAAAGGGAAACGTTGCAATCTAAATGAAATGCAACCCACGTTCAGAAAAGCCAGATTTTCCTTTTTTTTCTTAAAACAACACAATTTTTTGTCTTACTTCGTTGCTACATTCCGTTTCATTTCTTTGTCTGGGCATTACCTCATGGGACTTCTAATTCATAACTCTGTTCTCTGCTATAGACCCAAGTCCTTTGGAGGACTGCGGCTCCCAAGATGCAAAACATGTTCAGCTTGGCCTGAATTATATGTTGTGTTGGGTACTCATATGAGTCTAGTGCTGTATGAGAAATGAAATCGGGACAGAAAGGTTTAAACACTAGGGAAACCTGGGGGTCATGTCCTCTTAACTACAATGCCAGAATAGAGACAATCACAAAAAGCAAAGATCAATATTAACTGAATTTCAGGCAAATTGAGCATGCGTGGCAAACCACACAAACAAAAGGAAACATTTCAATATAGGTAATTCTCCATTCTCCTTTCTGCTTAAGAACAATGAAAATGCCAATTCTGAGCAGGAATTGTAAGAAATTTCATTTTTTGTGCAAATTTATTACATTGGAAGTTTTGCTTCGGCTTAGAATAAGTTTTGACACGCTGGAAGTTCCCAAAGAGGAGAGGAATTCCAACTTTCTCACTGCTGCAAGTCCACATTCATTAATTTTCATGGTTTTTTATGTGCAGAATCTCCTCTGTGAGTTATAAAGGCTTGAGCAGTAAAGCCAAAATCTTTACTGAGGATTTGTACGTGGGTAATTGAAGGATTTAATTCTTAAAAGTGGAATTGTGCTCAGTTCAGTTCTATAATCTTTTTTTTTTCCAATATAAATGGTATAGGTTAAAGGAATATTTTTTTAATTGTGCTGAAGTGATCCACCAAAAACAATGTAAACCGATGAAAGAACCACTGAAGTTTATAACAAAGCAGATTTTGGATGCCTCTTGAACTGTTTTTTTAGCTTTATGCTGCAAATGATTAGTGGCACAGGCCTCTTGTGCAAAATTATGAGTTCATATTGGTTTCATGGCTAGATTTTGGATATGAAAAGACAGACATAGGTACATTCTGTGCATGCACTTTTGTGGGACTTCGTTTCTCTTTTTTTTTTTTTGCAGGCATAGTCTTTTCCCCTAGCAGATCTGTTTCCATATTGCAGAAGTGACTATTTTGATCAACAAAAATATCCAGAAACTTCAAACACCCTCAAGGACTACTTCCCTTCCTGCTTAGTATCAGTCTGAAGTCCCCGCACTAATTTGTTCTATTGTCAGATATGGATTTATGTGAAATAATCTTGATTTCGGATCAGGCCTCTGAAGACCTTCACAGAGTTAACAATGGGCACAAATTTGCTCACTGTGGATGATTTATCCTTGGGAAATTCCTTTTCTTTAAGTGAACTTAAAGGACTTTTAAAGCCGTAGGAGCTCTTCTGCTTCACTGTCTCGAATCAATCATTTAAATTATGCCAACAGAATTCAACTATTGAGAGATTAGTAAGATATAACTACGGTGATTAGTAGTTCTCTCACAGGACTCTTCATTTGCCTGCCTGGGTTCTGGATGTTAGAACAATCACAGTTGAGAAGAAGCTGAGGACAAAGGAGTGAAGTAATAAGCACTTACAATGGAGGACTCAGACCACTGTCCCTCCAGCCCTTTATTTTATGCACCTTCTTCTAGGAATTAAAGAACTATCTCCATTACAGAAGGATTCTTCTGGATGAGGAGATTGAAGGCTAAATCTAGAGGGATACATGCTATTTTGCAAAAGACAATAACCAAGGCTACAATTTTTTTTTCTAATGTGGCCCACAGTTCTCTGAATAAGGGTGAAACTCTCCTAGACCAAGAAAGAGGAGGCTGAAGTTTTATTCTTAGTTCCTGATGCAAGTAGAAAATATACTTCACTGATTTTCAGAAGCTCCCTTAATTGAATATGACTCAAATTGATTCTTCATGTCTTAGTGGGAACAAAGCAAAGGAAATCCAGGGGGAGACTGACACAACAGAAAACAAACTTCCCTTTCCTATAAAAAGATGAACTTATATAAAAATTAAGTTATGTCAAACCTGGAAGCCTTCTCTGCTTTCATGAGAAAGATGAAGGATTCAAAAAACAGTGTCCGCTTTCCACGAAGGAACTGTATTGAGCTGAAATCCCAAATAATTGTATTTTCTTTTCTTTCTTTTTTTTTGCAAAAGGTTACTTTAAAGTCGGTCTCACAGGCGTGCGTAGGATAGTAATAGGACATGCAAAATATGGGAAAAACCCTGGCATTTTGATTTCTCTGAAAAGCTTGTTCAAACTTGATGGTCATTTCCATCACTGCATCTTGCAGCTAAGTACTTGAGATCGGGTTTTCACTTAGGGTGGAAAGGCACTGGCACAGGCTGCCCAGAGAAGCTGTGGGTGCCCCATCTGTGGAGGTGCTCAAGGCCAGGTTGCTTGGGGCCCTGGGCAGCCTGAGCTGGTGGGTGGAAACCAGCCCAGAGCAGGGGGTTGGAGCTCGATTATCTTTAAGGTCCTTCCCAACCTAAGCCATTCTATGATTAACTA
Organism: Numida meleagris; assembly: GCF_002078875.1. NCBI lineage: Eukaryota > Metazoa > Chordata > Aves > Galliformes > Numididae > Numida > Numida meleagris. The sequence continues at coordinate 57,036,443 of NC_034413.1, forward strand.
TTTCCACTATGAGCCTTGCTCTGCTACCAGTCAACTGTCTGGTAAGAGACACCTTTTTTTCACTGTGAATAGATTAGAGATCACCATTGATTTTTTCCATGTCATGGGGCAGATTTGTCCCACAATCATCCAGAGACCAGGCCAGATAATTCTCATGAAAAAGCTCTGCTCCTGCTGGCACCTAAGATTTGTAAAAGACTCAGTGGGACAGTGAGAGCTGGTGGGTGAAGAGCTCTTTGTTGAATCCTTTATTTTTTTCTCCTTGCAAGAGAAGAGAAAATTGGGGTGTTGAGTGTTTGGTGGAAAGCAAAACAAAAACATAACCATGTCTCTATCAGGCCTGGATCCAGCCCTGTGACAGTCTGTTTTCCACTGGCTCACAAAATTTATGTAAAGAATAAGGCAAAGAATGTGACTGTTCCTTTGCAGCTTCTGCTCTGAAAATGTTCCTAATGAGTTCCTCTTTTAACTCATCTAATTGTCCATCCTACCCTGGCAGTCCCTGGGCCTTTGAGACACCAGAGATCCCAAGCATCTGAATACATAAAGCCAGTGTTAAATGGCATTTCACATTCCAGGAAGCTCCCAAAGAGCCACCAATTTCCCCTCACTCTGGGAGGCTTCAGACAATCCAAAGAACAGCCCCCACTTTTCTGGGGAACCAGATCAAACCACAGCACCAAACAAGCATGAAATTGCCAAATATTTTCTTATTGTCTTGGAAAAAAAATAAAATTAAATAATAAAAACATTTCTAGTTCTTAGCGAATTTCACATCTGTGATGCCAAGGGGAAGGGATACTTTGCTTCCATTAATAGCAAGGTACTGAGACATGAAAACTAGTGGAGCACTTCAAATCCCAACAGGAAGGGTGGGATGGAGTCCCTCTGTGGAATGAGAGCAATTGTCACAAGCAGGACGGGGGCAAAACAATTAGGTTAATGGCTAACTTGGATTCAGTTTATGCTTTGGATCACCACAGTGATTTTTTGCTGTTTTCTTCCCCCCTCCCCCCATTCATATATTTCAGCAACACACTAATATGTAACTCCTCTGCCCCATCTCATCTTGGACTATTTCTTCTTACTTTCCCTTCAGTGGAACAGGATTTAAAATTCTTTTGAAGTTCATTTAAATGGGAGAAAACAATACTGAAAAGGTGAGCTTGGACCCACCTCAGATCTGCCTCTGTTTGGCTCTATCACTGTCCAGTAGGTAAAGCCAAGATCCTGGATTCTGGGAAGTGGATGCGGTTCTCAACTTATTATGACAGAACATGCTGCATAAATAACTGCGCTGTCTTCAATTGCAGCTGATCCTGCCGTGACCGTCTTGCTGTTCTGTGGGCAGCTGGAGAGGGAGGTGGCTGCTGGCAGAAAGGCTGCTAGCTCTGAGCTCAGGTCCTAACCTCCAAGATCAAAAAGATATCACTGAAGTTTCAGTGGGGCCAGGTTTCACAATGAAATTGTACCATCCTCCTACCAATGAGACCATCGTCCTTCTGAGCTTTTATCTGAATGGTTTAGGGGTGCATAAAAGCAATGTTTCCTTCATCCTGTCACAGAGATGCAAGAAACCCTCCTGTTAGAAAAAGGAAGAAGTATTAGTTCAGGAAAATGGCTTCGTTTAGCAGAAGTACATCTGCATCTGATGACTTCTGGAGCAGATGAGGCTGAACAGAGTCGGTCAGGAGCACAGACACTGTGGCGTGGAGCAGAGCACAAGTACATATTCCTGTTTACAGAAGTGCCTGAAATGCTTACAATGAGCATTGCCAATCATTGTTTTCTTTAGTGAGATGCATCAGTCCCTTCCTAGGAAAGTCACCCCGTCCCTCTTTTTCTCACGGACTGTAGCACTGAGGCTCAGCAGCATAGGAGCAACCAACGTAGTTTCAATTAAGACCCAACAAAAACAGCTCTTACTATGCTATAAATTCTATATTTATCCTGCAACACCAGCCCCATCCTGAGCCTTTCTCCCCCTTCTTTAATTGTTTGCAGAAATTTTTCCATTGTGTTTTTTTTTTCCCCATTTTTTAGGACCAGTATTGCAGTATAAATAGTCTTTTTTTTTTTCTTTCCCGTTTCTTCTCTTTCTCTATTTTTGCTAATAGTTTGGTTTCTCTACTTGGCTGAATATACACGACTGAGGTTTTGTGATATAACTGCATGATTGCTTCCAAATTTTCCAACCAATGGGGCATCTAATCAGTTGAAAAATTTCATTATCCACTGATATAAGATGGAAGGAAGGCAGAAAAGGTTACTTCACGTGTAATTTCCTTCTCTCTCTACACCCGGAGCAGGGAGAAAGTTAGCCCAGCTGCAAAAAGGTGACTGCAAATCTGATAGTTCATTGCTTGTTGTTGTGCCGTGCTCCTTCATACGGAGATAATTCACCCAAATCAGACTCAAGGGCACACCAGCTAGATAAAAGTCTGAGTGAGATCTGATGTGTGGTACAGAGACAGGTGTTATTTTTATTCCCTGTTATCTCTGGCCTGAAATGTTTGATTTCATTAGGTCTGGTTGATTTATTCAGCCTCACTGTTGCAGCCCAAGAAAAAGTGAGGCATCTGACTTCAAGACTCTGCTATATTGAGCAAACAGGTTAAAACCATTCGTTAAGAAGAAAAGAGACTGGAGGAGGAAGGATCACAATATCCTCTTCCTCCACCCAAACATTTTTCAGCTTTCTTAAGGGGTGTAAGTACAGTTGGTGAAATGGGAAAGGAAAATAACTTTTCTCTGCTTCTCATTGGCATTGAGAGAGTAAAGACTGGCTTTGATCCCATAAGGTGATTGCATCCCCCCTCAATTCTCAGGACTATGGATGCTGGAAGAGGTAGAGACTGGAAGCAACCATCCTTTCCTCCTTTCCCCTCTTCCGCTAGCTGTGGCTGTGCATGAAGCATCCTTCCTCCTCAAATGACTACTTAAGGGTCAAAAATTGAGCTCAAGTTTTCACCTCATTTGAGCAGACTACCTAAAGAACATCGCTATCACTTCTCAAAGCTCATTTGTAAGTACCAAAATTTGCACTGTCTTGTACAGCCCAAACAATTTCAAAGTGCAGAATCCAACTTCCAAAACAAAATAATCCTCCCCACCACCCTGTTAATTTGTTGGGTTTTTTTTGGTTAAAAGCATCTCTTTTAGGTGAAATTTTCCAATTAAGTTTGCCACTTTCACATAAAAAAACACCTTCCAAACATTTTATAGAAGAAAACACTTCTTAGCTTATTTGAACAACTCCAAAAAGTGATAATGTTTCCCAGTCAAAGTTAGGATTAGACTCAAAATCTTACTTTAAATCATCAGTATGCTTCATATATGGTTTCTCATTTGTGAGGCATGAGCTCATGTGTACTTATCCACCTACAGTACCAAGTCATTTACTACAGGTCTTTCTGAACAGGACTTTTCTATTTAAATATTCTTTGCAGGCTGCTCTCTGAAGTGCCCTGGATCTCATTAGAAGTGTGGTATTTTCCTCTTTCTCTAAAATTAAATTTAGTTTCCAATTAAAATCTGGCCCCTCTGACAGACACTTTGTTTCACTTTCACGTCCAGATTTCTTACCATGTTGACCCTACTAAATGCCTCCAGTGACTTGTAAAAATAATAAGGATTATGTACAGCTGCACAGATCAAAAATTTCCCCAGCATACAATTGCTATCATGAGCCTTTTATCAATTTGCTCTAGAGTAAAGAGGGAAACAATTTTCCCACCCCATGAAACTGAGATTTCATAAATGTTCTTTTTCTACATTATGATGAAAAGACCTTTCAAAGGTTTAGATTTCTTTTGTAAAAACAGACTCCCACACCACAGGGGGCATGTTGACCAAGTGATTCTCCTGGGCAATGGAATAGGGTTTCCACCTGCAGTTCTGCATGAAACAAGCTACTAAATCCAGAAGACCCATGCTGGTCCACCTGACTTCCTGCTGCATTAAGCTCGGACAGTCTCCTCACCTCCCTGTTCCTGAATCCCTGATATCCAGATTTCTTGGTCTCCCATTTTCAAGATGATCTTTGCATGCCAAGTATGACGACATAAGGCAATAGTATGGGCATCTGTCACCTAGCATAAAACTCACCTCCTGAGCATGAGGCTGCTCCAGTTGCCAACACCAAAATCATGCTAAGAACAACTCCTGGCTCCTCAGTAAACTCAGCAACTGCTTTAATTCATATGTAACTGAATGGTGCCAGCTAATTATTAGAAACATAATACCCTGTTACATAATCACAACAGCCTCAATAAATGTGGTTTGAGTTATTATGTAGTACTTCATTAATAGACAATAAACACACTCATAAATCTAAATTAAATCCTCATTTGGTAGGTGCTTCATTTTGAAGGGCCATCAGAACATGTCACTGAAGTCAAATATCAGCATATTTAAAGTCACGTGACAAATCCTTGTCCAGATGTTTCTTCAGATCTTGTTGAAGGGACAAGCGGAAAAATGTCCTTGGAGAACAGCTTCATACAGTACAGTCTCCTCTGTTGCTCACACGTTTTGTCTGAACATTTAATCCATACTAGCACATAGGCATTCTGGAGGTCACTTCTGGGCAATATGCTCAGGAGGATCTGAAGCAACAGCCAGATGGTATAAGAGCATGTTGGCATTTTGAGCTGGATGGCCATCCACTTCCTCTTGTAATCCTATGAATATAGGACACAAAAACAGAGAGACTGAAAGCCAAGAAATAAGTTGTTTTAACTATGTGTCATGGTTGACAGCAACAAGATGAAAACACAGATGCTCACAAGCACTCTTGGAGGGGCTATAGGGGTACAGTGCCTTGTTCTAGGCAACCAATTAGCACTGCTCAGGGAAAGGGTTTTCCTGTCATTGTGCCTGTGAAGACAGCTCCAGCTGTTGCTTTCTGGTCGTAACCTTCCACAATAGTTTATGAACTTTCACAGCCTCAATTACTGCCATCTACTCTACATCTTGGGTCAAAATCAAGAAAGGCAGGGAAACCTTACAGTCTGCACGAAGAAATTAGTGAATAAACCAAAGACTGGTGTGAAATTGTAACTGAAAGTTCCATTTAGACCTGATGGCTAGATTTCCATGTGCTTTAGAAATTTTCTTTAGACTTCCATTGATCATTTTGTTTATTTGTACACCAGTAGCCTCGTAATAGAGACCACCAGCAAAAACTGCAGTAATTCCTATTTGTCCCATTGTGGCTTTGAGGAATGCATATGTGAAACAAGGAATAATTCTAAGATGAACAAATTTCTTTAAAGGCTACATAGGGCTGTTCTGATTACAGCTGAACCTCCATAGGAGCCATGTAAGCTGGACTCTGAAAGAAAGCTAGCATAGGAAAAAAAAGATTCCTTAGCTACATAAAGAGGAAAAAGGAGGCACTGCACAAATGAGGGAAGAGAGAATCCCTCATTGGGACCATCTGACATTGATGGGTTTCCAATGTCAACCAAGGATCTACTCCCTTACAAGGAGTAGGTGGGATATTGGAACAAGGTTAAAAGCTGGAGCTGGAGGAGTGGAGATCAAGGCTTCAGAGCTACTCTTAGTAAGTAGGAAGAGGAAAGGAGACTACACAGATTACATGAATGAACCAGCAGAGAAAGCATAATCTCCCAGAAGTTAATTCTAACAACAAATTTAGAAAACATCTGATTGTCAACGGTTTACGGGCGTTAGGCCCGATTCCGTGACGAAGGGGACGGGGGACCCACGGGCCCGCATCCCGGGAAAAGGGGAAAGGGGAAAAGGGTAGGGAGATGGCCCTGAGAGCAAAGAACAGCGGCAACAATCTGAGGAGAAACAAACTAATTTACTAAATAAGATATCAGAATGCAAAACAACACACTATAGTACCATATAATTACAATTTAAGCTGATAAATCCAATACAGAGAGAGAGAATGTCCCAAAATCAAGGTAGGCCTTACTCTACTACCGATGATAAGACGGCTGGAGAGCGAGGTGCTGCCAAGACGAGAGATGGCGGAAAAAGGGACGAGGTCTCATGATCTGCAAGTTTTTATACTGTGAGCTTTTATCTTTTTCCTCCGGCTGGAAAATGGTAACAAAGGAGCAAAGTGCCGTGGGGAATGTAGTAGTCCTTCTCTTCTGAGAACCAGGTACATTCACTACATGATGTTATGATGTGGAATACCAATAACCGAAAATCACAAAACCATGACACTGATTTAGCTATTTCTACTAGATTAAAGATAATTTCATAGAATCATAGAATCATAGAATGGCCTGGGTTGAAAAGGACCTCAAAGATCATCAAGTCTCAACCCCCCTCCTAAGTGCAGGGTCACCAACCACTAGACCAGGCTGCCCAGAGCCACGTCCAGTCTGGCCTTGAATGCCTCCAGGGACAGGGCATCCACAATCTCCCTGGGCAACCTGTTCCAGTGCATCACCACCCTCTGTGTGAAAAACTTCCTTCTAATATCTAACTTAAATCTCCCCTGTCTCAGCTTAAAACCATTCCCCCTTGACCTATCGCTATCCACCCTCACAAACAATCGATCCCCCTCCTGTTTATACGCTCCCTTCAAGTATTGGAAGGCCACAATGAGGTCTCCCCGGAGCCTTCTTTTCTCCAAACTAAACAAGCCCAGTTCCCTCAACCTTTCCTCATAGGAGAGATGCTCCAGCCCTCTGATCATCTTGGTTGCCCTCCTCTGAACTCTTTCCAAGAGCTCCATGTCCTTCTTGTGCTGGGGGCCCCAGGCCTGAACACAGTACTCCAGATGGGGCCTCACAAGAGCCGAGTAGAGGGGGACCACCACCTCCCTCTCCCTGCTGACCACTCCTCTTTTAATGCAGACCAGAACATAGTTGGCCCTGTGAGCCACCAGCGCACACTGCTGGCTCATGTCCAGCTTCTCGTCCACCAGGACCCCCAACTCCCTCTCCGCAGGGCTGCTTTTGAGTACTTCTTCCCCCAGGTTGTATAAATACCTGGGATTGCCCTGGCCCAAGTGCAGCACCCTTCACCTCATTAGGTTCTCGTGGGCCCACTTGTCCAGCCTGTCCAGGTCCCTCTGGATGGCTTCCCTTCCTTCCAATGTATCAACTGCACCGCTCAGCTTGGTGTCATCTGCAAACTTTCTGAGGGTGCACTCGATTACATCGTCTATGTCATTGATAGAGACATTGAAGAGCACCAGTCCCAGGACTGAGCCTTGGGGAACACCACTCGTGACCGGCCTCCACCCTGACACAGAATCATTTATCACAACCCTTTGGCTGTGACCAGCCAACCAGTTCTTAACCCACTGAACAGTCCATCCTTCAAATCCATACCTCTCCAATTTAGAGAGAAGGATGTCATGAGGGACCCTGTCAAAGGCTTTGGAGAAGTCCAGGTAGATGACATCCATCGCCCTCCTCCCATCCACCGATGCCATGACTTCATTGTAGAAGGCCACCAGATTGGTCAGGCAAGATCTACCATTGGTGAAGCCATGCTGGCTGTCTTGGATCACCTCCTTGTCACGTATGTGCCTTAACATGTCTTCTAGGAGGATCTGCTCCATGATCTTCCCAGGCACAGAGGTGAGGCTCACTGGCCTGTAGTTCTCCGGGTCATCCTTTCTTCCTTTCTTAAAAATGGGAGTAATGTTTCCCTTTCTCCAGTCACCGGGGACTTCACCAGACAGCCATGATTTTTCAAATATGATGGAGAGCGGCTCGGCAACCACATCAGCCGTCTCTCTCAGAACCCTAGGATGGATATCATCTGGCCCCATGGACTTCCACACATTCAGTTTCATGAGGAGGTCTCGAACTTGTTCCACTGTTACAGTGGGACAGAATCCGCTCCTCTCACCCACACCTTGAGGTTTCTCCCAGGTCAGTTCTGATGGTAGTAGGGAGAAATCAGAAACCATATGGACACTTTGCTTTAGTGTTCAACAGAGGAGGCAATGAAGATCAGACTAATGGGAAAACACAAAAGAAAGCTTACATAGATGAAATGAAAACACAATAAGAATGTGTGTAAATGCTAGGTTACAGCCTAAGCTCAATTCTTAGGTAGCTGCGGCAGGAATGCTAACTCGTAGCTTGAAGCAGTGATTGAGCACCTGGTGGGAAGGCAGGGCCAACGCAAGGGAGCTCAGGTGCATGCAGTGCACCTCACCTGAGTGACCAGAAGGGGTGGAGCCAGGATCCACCCCTTCCCAGACCTCATTTAAGGGTTGGCAGTGGAGGCAAGGGTATCTCACTGGAGATCCTTATGTACCTGAGGCCTTTTGAGGGTAAGTAGATTCTTTATTTCTTTCCCAATGGCTCTTGTGTTTGAGCAAATCCACACTTGCTGCAGCCTGAGACCTTGCTGCTCTGATGTCATTGCTGCAATTTCTATCATGTTACAGTAGTGAAAGAAATAGAATAATTAAAGTAATGAGACTTTTTAAATAACATTGACCTGAATGGCAGTTTAGACTAAGTTTGGTTAGAAGCTAGTGTCTGAATAGTATCAGCATCTTCCAGTAGAATTAATGGATGCCAAAAGCCTTCCTGAATAGAAGATGTGAATGATTTATTTATTTGTGCTAATACATATAGGATGTCATTGTTTGCAGCAAAAGAAGAATTTCTTCAGCTCTGGGTTTACAGGCACGTTTTGTGCCAGGGACTGTCAGCCAGTGCTGGTAATAAGCCTTAACTTTCAGTCCAAAGCCTGCTGTTTAGGAAGGAAGATGCTCAGCCTGTAATGCTGGTGTCCTGGTCACTTGGACCACTAGCGCTTCCTGTGGGACCTTGTTCAAGCAGTAGATCACATGCAGGCTTGTGAGAAGAGAATATCTTACATACTTTGAGCTCTGAATGGTCTAGTGGAGATATTAATAAAATGCAGATTTGCTTGTATTTCTGCATGCAACTGACATGTCCTTGGCATTGCTGAAATGTGTCTGAGTCAACACCGTAGCCCTCATCCCTAAATCCATCATTATCTTTGATCTTTGTCTACCATGGAAAAGAGTACTTCACTTTCTTGCTTCTCAAATACTTAGGATGCTGTTGGCGTGGATGGAACACATTAACAATAAAACAGGAAACACCTTCAAACATAGTATGCAGGGATATGCCAAACTCTTCAGCAAATGCAGAAGGCATGGGGATCACAAGATGATAGATACAACTTTGTGGAAAGAAATCCTTATCTGCATCTAGGGCTTGATCCAAGGTCTTGCCAGAGTTGACGGAAAAATCCAATGGACTTAAAATAAGGCCTTTATTCCAAAAAGGAGAAAGTTTAGGGGAAAAAAAAGAAGAAAGCATTAAAAAGCCAAGGCAAAAGAAGAGATAAATAATATTTACCCAAAACAAACCAGATGTTTCACCTCAAATCCACTTTCTGTTTCCATGAGAATAAAGACAAAGAAAATAATGGCTGTTGGGCGTTTCTTTGGGTCAGACAGCAGGGAACCAACCAGTGAAAGGCTCTGACACACGTGGCCTTAATAGGCTTCCTGTGTCATAAATGAGTCATGACAGTAGCATACTCATAAATATATTGGAAAGAATAATGTTAGTCTAAATGGTTTGATTCAAGCAGTCAGAGGCAATGAAATTCAAGAAACATCTTCAGCTTGTCTCAGATGCCTATGTCCTTCATTTTTCTTTTATATATATACATTCTTTTTATAATACATGTATATTTATATAAATATACGTATTAAATATTCTGTACATGAAGAAAGCTCTTAATTCCATTTTCTGCCTCGATCAGCCATGTGTTTGGGAAGCCAGAGGAGCACTGGGGTTTTCTGATTTGAGCTATTGAAATTACAGTCTCTGTGGAGCTTTCAGTATTGCTGAGGAAGCAAAGTCACCATGATTTCCCAAGCAGAGATGACAGGATCAAGCAGAGCTGCGAGCTGATGGGGGGGTGGGGGGGAGGGGGGTGCTCAGGCATGCTGCTGTCATGGGACTTGCCAGTGGTCACTGAACCACAGCTGAGCAGGGAATAGAGCCCTTGGGTCTTCTTGTCATCCTTCAGAGCCTCCCAGGAGCTGAGGATGAATATAAGACCTTTGTTTTTCCTATAAATACAGGCAATAGCAAGATTGTCTTCATTTAAATGTGGTGAGGAGCCTTCAGGAAGCAGAGGGTCTTTGAGCTCTCATTCCTCTATACAAGCCAGTGTCAGGATTTGGGCTGAAATTTGTACTGTTCTCATAAAGAAAGGGAAAATATTTGAACGCAGTTCCCTAGAAAGCTCCATCAATCTGCATTTTTGCAAGTTCAGGCGATGCAGATGGCGTTTAACTTTTTTTCCTTGCACAGAAGTCTTTGCTTTACCATTGCTTTTAAAGCTACTGCTGAAATGGCTCAACACAAAAGTTTCCATTGCAGAACATCTGCTTCAAAATAGTTTCCTTTGAAGTTTCAGCTAGAACAGTTCAATTCCCACGTGAAGAAGGCATCTTTTTGCTCAAGTGAAAAAAAGAAACAAATTTAATCGTTCTAAAGAAAAACCTTGAAAATGCCTTTACTTAGAACTGGAATATAATGTTTGACAGAACAATTGCTCTGCTCTCAAAGATGGCACTTGCCCCGTCAACACGAAACCCCAATGCCTACGTAAATATGGTCAAGTTATAAACTTCAGAAAAACCCACCAAAAAACAGACTGAAATTTACCAGTGTTTGGCAGCTCATGTTTTCAGGCAGTGAGCATGCTCTGTGTTTTCCCTGCTGCTCTTATGAATGCAACTGCTTCTGATTTGCACATCAGCTGAGCTGGGCTTTCATGTACAGGCTGTTAGGAACAACTGTGGCACTGTAGGGCAGGAGGGCAGTATCATCTGTACACTCATTTCTTCTCCTGTTAACAGCTATGCAGACCACACGTTAGGCAAATGCAAGTAAGAATGTGTGAAGGCTGTGATAAAGCATAGGGGAAAAAAAAGAAGAAAAAGCTGAGCAAGGCTTGATGAGGATACCTTTACATCTGGCTTTTCTGAATTTATAAATGCTTCAGTTTGCTGCTTTCCTGTTATTTTATTTTTTTTCTTCTGCTTTGGCAGTCACAGGTCCCTGAAACACTGAAGGCTGAAATCTAGACTGAAACTAGGAGGAAAACCTTTGTACTTGTAACAGGTCCCCAACCCCAAGCAGATCTTTTTTTTTTTTTTTTTTAGTTTGTTTTCAGAAGGGAGATGGGATTATTCAGGGTGTCCCACTGCCAGCACTTTAATGGAGAATTTGTCTTTTTCTCCACCCTTTTCTGGGTAAGATGGGTGAAGCTTCTTTTGCAAGAACAGCCTCTGGCTGCCCTTCTGGTAGCCTAGTTTGTTTGGCTTTGCTCTTGGGTAACTGCCTGCAAGCAAAAGCATGGAAGCAGAAAGCAAGCAGCAAGTTGATGCAATGGACAGGGCCCTCTGGGATCAACTTTACGAGAGCTAAGCAAAATCATATAAAATTGAAACAAGCTCTACCAAGCACAATCTAGTGGACAGGATTCCCCTCTTCCTGCATCTGTTTAGGGCTAAAGTAAAGACAGGGCATCTACAGCAGAATCAGTACCCAGATGAGTGGCAGATGCTGCTCTGAACACTGGGTGGGCAGGGAGGGTAACCACGCAGATGAAAATAATGAGGGGAATGCACATCATCTACAAAGCTCAAGGTACAGTACAGAGAGCAGAATTTCTGCTATTCTGGTGTTATGGAGGTCATTATATTAAGAATTTTAATATGCCAAATTCCCATGCTGCAAACACAGAAGAAGTGCAAATCTGTTAGAAGAGTGGGGACTGATAATGTCAGGTTCCAAAGTGTGCCGTCCCAATTTCCTCCTCCCTCTCTTTTTGGAGGTACAGAGAGCAGAAAGCAAAACTGATGAGGACAACTGGTATGATGTTCAGAGACTTCCTTCAAGACTGGCATTGCTCCTCTGCAACAAAAGCCTTGGACAAAACCATGAGCCTGATCTCTCAAGTTTCTGAAATGTGAATTCTTGCAGGGGGTCATGTCCAAATGCTTTAGCTTGTGAGAAGATATTTTGTCAGTCAGGCCAGACACATTTCTCACAGCAGGATCCTTTAAGTCTGAATGATAGGAATTAGTAATGTTCATAATATGTGCCACTGCAAGTAGTGCCTCTGCCTGGTCTCAAGTTATTCACCTTCCAGTGCAGGCACTCACACCATTTATAGTCTGAGGCTCAGAGAAGTTTCTCCAAAGCTAGAGCTAGTTCTCTTTTGGTGCAGGGCATAGACCCATTCCATTAGATTGCAAACTCCTTACCACAAGTAACAGGAGAATGCCTTACGAGCAGTGATGGGCAGCCATTCCTCTCTTTTCACAGCTTCTGTCCCTGCAGACCACTAACACAGCCCACTCCAAAACTTCCACCTTCAGCTTTTAATTTATTTCTTCAGAGAAGAGTTTTTCACTTCTCAGAGGAAATTCCTGAAGACCCTCTAAATAAAACCCACTGCGTGCTGCATTCCAAAGGTCTCACTAGAATTTGGGCTTCTTTGTTTTGCCCTTGAAAGCCTGCTCTGAGCTCCAAAAAGGAAAGGGAAACGATTGGAGTATTTGTGTCTTGCAGAAACTGAAGTGAGGCATGCTTATTTTTAATACAGGATAAGGGATTCTTTTGACAATATCCATTCATTCTACCAATGACTGGATTTAAACAAAAAAAAAAGTCTATTACCCCTCCAGTGGCTGCTGCACAAATTATTTTTGCAGATGTATGTGGGTCTGTTTCAAATTGCAACAGTATTACGAATGTTGACAGAATTGCTCCGATTTTGGGATATCTCTTTCCACCAGTAGAGGACGAATCCACCACTTTTTTTTCTGAATTGTCTACGTTTTCCCCTTCTAACCCTGTACACTTGTTACACTTAATGTACAATTACGGCTACTCCTGTTCAAGAATGATGAAGCAGATGCAGGAGACAGCTTACTAAAAGTGGAGTTAAACTTTTATTTAGTACTAGACTGAAGTAATTAATCAGGAGGAGAAAAGGGGTATTACAGCCAAAGTGAAAAATTTGCGCAAAAATTTGTAGGGACAAACTTACAGGAGAGTGTCAGGCGGAAAACGTAGAGAAAATATTTTAAAGTAGCAGAGGAATAAGGTCCTTGTAAAGCTATCTAGCAGAAGAAAAGGTGCAAGAAATGGTTACAGTTGGAAGAGTTAGGACTTCCCAGGCACATCTGACACTCTTAGCAGAGAGCTGCACATGAGGGCCTAAGGTCTTTCCTGGTTCTGAATTTAATGTTCAGTTGTCTTTCACTGACATCCATTCTAGGTCCAGACCAGGAAGTTGCCCTGCTTCTGGGCAGCACTGTTTAAATTCTCCACAAAGATTCACATTCATCTCTCAGTTCTGCATCTCTGGAAAGATGTAGATGTGTATTTCCAATATGCTGCCAGTCTACTGCACAGCAGGATGCACCCAGGTCTATTGACAAAGGTGTTCATGGCCAAAATTGAAGTCTCCACCACTACAGAATCTTTTCATCTAGATTTGGGCTCCACGGAGGACATTTAACAGATGTGTTACATGCCCGGTGTCCAAAAGACCAATAAAAAGTTCAGTTCTAATCTTATAAATGTTCAAATCAACAGGAAGAAAACTGTCTGCAAAGAGTCCAGAGCACTAAAGGAGAGACTTAGTGTTCATGAAGGGCACTGTAATACAGGCTAAGGATCTTGCACTTCTCATGATGGAAAAGGTGAGCCTCAAGTCAACAGAAGTTTCATCAGGACAGATGTCTTGTATTTATTACAAGTGTGCACTCCTGGCAGAAAAGATGCCCTAGCATAAAACAGATTGGAATTTCTTTTAAAGCTCCTCTGGCGTTGAAGAGCACATCCCTTTTTCCAATTTTTAAGTAATCTTGTGTCTCACTTTCCTTATCTGGGAAGGTGCTTAAACCTTTACTGTGGTCCAGTGTTATGTTGCTACCTCAGTGCCTCAGAAAGTCCTGAGTGGAAAAAAAAAGTCTGGCAGGAAGGTGAGAGACTTTTTAGAAACTTTAATTTGGGGAAAAAAATGATTTGAGAAGCACAAGTGTTTGGTCTAGAAACCAGGTGAACCTTTATTTCATTGCTTATATAAGCATAGAACTGTACGGGCTCTGTGCCTTACCCAGTATAGAATAAACACTCAAGCTGTGCTGATCAACTTAGCCAGTATCCAAGTGCTCTGGATATCCAAAATCCATAGCTATCATTTACTGTATTGAATAAAGTGAAGAGCTTTCAGAAGCTGATTGTGGAGGCTTTTAAATTTAAATCAGAGTAGTGTACCTCTGCCAGCTCTGCCCCCGCAGACCTTACACAGGGGAACCTCACCCCAGAACATTAAAGGAAAACTATTTCAGCCAATCAAATCTACTTGTGCATATATTTATAAACTGGCGTGATTTTTGAGCTACTAAATTTAGATTTAGATCAAGCCTCCAACTTGGAAGTAAAATCAGTTTTGTTGTCACTAGGGCTTGGTACAACATGATCCGAAATATACAGGGACAAACATTTTTGATCTTAACCCTCATGGCCAAAGGAAGTGTCAGTTCAGCGGTCACATTGGCCAGCTGTTCCTCATCCCCTGCCAATTTCAGCCAGTTTCAACATTACTTGATGGAAATATCATTTCACTTGTATTTGAAAGCCACTGTGATCAGACAGACACCTGGCTTGCCCTCACTGTGGTAAGTCAACCTTAAGAACATCAAGGTATCCACAGAGAAGAATGGATTTTTAATTTACTTTTATTTTTTGAGCTCTTCTATTCCGAGTCACTTGTTTTCTTACTGAACAGTGAAAACCAGAAGTACAGCACGACCTCTTTATTAAGGAGGAGAGGTAGAGGAGCTACTGCATGAGCATAGCAACACAGGATCATCTTGCTTCAAAAACATTTTACTGTTTTGAAATAGTACACAAAGTCATAAAAAATAGCAATGGGCCGTGCCAAAAGTCATCCAGAAGAGAAGAGGCAAGGAAAGAGCAGAGAAGGAACAGTGGAAATAAATCTTTCTAAACAAAGTGACAAGTCCAAAAATAATGAGAACTAAAGTTCAAAGAAGAAATCTAAACTGAAGTAAAGAGAGAACAACCATACGCAGCAGTGGGAGGGGTGCACGCATGCTGGTCAGGGGGTGCATAGCAAACATCTTGTGCTGCTTCCTCAGCTAGCATGAAGGATTCGCACTGAGATATTAGCACTTGTCAGAGGTTTTTTAGAAGTCCACGTTTATTTATCCTGCTACCATGTCTGGCCTTCGAAATTTTCAGATCCCATCAAACACCATCAGTATTGTTTTCTCCCTACGTACTCGATTGAGTTTCCAGTGCTTTTTCAGCCTGCACAGTGACAGCATCCCATACTTAACATTTTGACACCTTCCAAGTTGGTGACAACTGGGTGGTCTGGCTGATCCCTTGTGTTTTCTCTTCCTTAGCCACACTTCCCAACAGCTTCCCCTCTCACCTTTTATTCTTTCCACAATCAGGACGGAAAGAAACAAAAAGCAGTACAAACTGCACACACATCGCACAGAGGATGTGGTTAAAGCAGAGCGTTTAACCATAGCTTCTGAAACGGACCACAGGGTCGCAGGCAGTGGGTTAGCTTCATAGGAAGGCACTGCATTCCTTTGTGTTTTTTTTCCAGCAGAATAAATACAACACAGGTGACTGTAGTACAAGTGTTTTCCCCACAGGATTTAGTACCCTTAGAGGAAGATCATTTAGCAGCATGAGCGGTATTCAGAGCCTGCAGTTCTTTGCAGGGACAGATTAAAAAAAAAAGGGGGGGGGGGTGCTGAGTCATTAAGCCTTGCTTTGGGTGCCTCAAAAAAAAAGTTATTTCCTTTCCCAGTTATTTCCTTTGGAGCACTCAGGACAGGCAAATAGCTTTCATGCATACCAAGCTGGGCTACATTCGTTGTTACAGGCAACGTAGCCTTCACCACTGCAAGGAGAGGTTCCTTCAGTAACACCTCACGTGGGTTTAACCTTTGGAGCTCCTTCACTTTGGATGCTCTGCCCTCCACCCCTCGACTCAAAACAAGAGGACGCTAAAGCAGCAAAAGATAAAAAGAAAAAAAGTTTATTTTTCTTGAGATAAAATTTATTAGAGAAGAAATAAGAGCTAGCCTGAAGTAGTTTTCTCAGTAGTAAACTGGCAGCCTCTTCTTGATAACTTGGTCCTTCCCTGCCTCCCTTCAGATTCATATAAGCATAGGCACCAAGGTGGCTACAGCCAGTAACAAAGCTTGCCTGCAGAGTAATTCATATCACTAGGATGCATGCTGATTTTCCTCCATTCTCTTAAAGAAAGCTTCCATTTTGTTACAGCAGATGACTAGCAATAGCTTTACAGAAAGGAAAACTTGTTTTTCAGCTTCAGCTCCAAGTTAAGCACTTCCTTTTCCTCTTTACTCCCCTCCCCCTTAAACTATCAAGCTCTCTCCTTAGTAAGGAGGCATCTTGTAAGCTCCAAGCTGGCCTGTGCTGAGGGTTAGTCTAACAGCAATGAGCTGCAGACACTGAAGATAACGTTAATGATCTGCAGATGTTGCCAGGCCCAGCTTTGACTTAATAGAGATGGGGCAGGGGGAAGGGAGCTTTGATGGGAGGAGTAGGTTTGAAAAGAAAATGGGGGGCTCCAGAAACTTGTGATAGTAGACAAAGGGTTGTGCTCTGAAATAGTGTTTTGCTATTTTATTTATTTAACCCTCAGGAATTTGCTCTTTTGCTATCAAGCCTAACTTTGTGTGGCGCATGTCAGACTTTATATATGGTTTCTCTCTTATAAAACTGCATAGATACAGAACAGCCAGGCTGTTTTTCTGGAGTGTAGATCTAAAGTAGACTGAGGGTAAACGGGGTGTCTGAGCTAATCTTAAATTCTTTCCCGTGCCTTGAAAAGGTTAAATCTACAAGAGTCCTGGGCTAGATCATGGCACAACTGGTAGAACAGTTATCTTAGTGGCAAGGGTGAGATAGCTCAAATGCTTAGAAATCTACGCAAGAAATGCAATTTATTAAGGCCAGAACTTTTTTTTTTCTATTAAGTTATCCTGTACTAAAAGGTAGTTCTTCTATGTGATGTGTGCTGTTTTTCCTGATGAAACAGGAGACTAAGCTATCTGAGTTACTAAATCAGCTGTGGAGGAACAACAGAAATGTCTTTATTTTTGCTTTGTAGTGGCAGA
Source organism: Numida meleagris (assembly GCF_002078875.1). Classification (NCBI taxonomy): domain Eukaryota; kingdom Metazoa; phylum Chordata; class Aves; order Galliformes; family Numididae; genus Numida; species Numida meleagris. The sequence continues at coordinate 57,053,658 of NC_034413.1, forward strand.
AGAAAGAGACATATGTTGGTTAGCTTTTTTTCTGCACTGATTGCTTACAGTCCTTGTTATAAAGACTGGCAGTTTTATTATTGCATCTCCTCAAAATAACAATGCTCAACATAAGAGAGAGGGGAAGAAAGACTTCTGACTTGAGTATTATTTGTACGAAAGTAATTCCCACAGGCACTGACAAAATCCAGGACTCTTTTATGCTGAGTGAGGTAGGAATGCAGGATGAGAGATAGCTCTGTTGTAATGTTAATATTTGCTTATGCTGTAATGAGACAAGTTATTGGAGTGGGAGGGGGGGGTTGAAGCCGAGGATTTTGTGAGAGAGGCTGAAGTGCAAGTGGACTAAGTGATGTGCCAGATGTCACATGAGAATTTTGAGGCAGAAACAGGAGATTAACTTGCACCTCTTAAGTCCAACTTTGTGTACTTCATCAAATGACTATTCCTTTTTTCCCTTTAAAGGGCTCTAATTGTGCCTAAACACTGCCTCAGCTCACTAAAGCTGGTAGCTGCAAGTAATTCAATAACGCAAATGTTCTGACAAAGTCATTTTTAGCTTGTTAATTATTCCCAATCACACATTCTTTCCCCTTTAAGTGGAGCTAGATGACATCAAAGCTGTTTGAGGGATGGAGGAACACTTGAAGTATTAGCAAGAACAATGGAACAGACTACTCACTTTATTCCAATTCATTTAAAGGGGAAAAAGCTGGATTTTGGACAAGCTTTACCTTGAGAACTGATAATAGAAAATTATTCTAGTTCTGCTCTTACACTTGCTGTGTTTGTGCAAGCCATTCTTGTGGGGGTCTCAAATTATCATTCTCTGCTTTCTTATATTGATAGCCTAGAAGGGGACATTTGGGGCTGAAAAACATTGCTTGGAGGTGACAGTGGTCTCAAACTCAGTAGATTCCAATAAAGGTTCTGCTGCACTTGACCAACAGGCTGGTATAAAACTGGGGAGAATGCAATTATGGAGTCAAATATGTAAAGAAGGACCCCCCTGGGAGATAAAGACTGTTGTGTGAAGCTGTCTTTATAAACAGAGCCCAGAGGCAGGAAGGGGAACAGTAGGATAGAAAAGTTGTATCTAGAGCATCCAGAGGGGATGAAACACTGCTGGGAGGCTCTGTTCATAAGCCTCAGGACCTTACAGCATTCCAGTTCCAGCTGAGCCCCACTCTTCAGTGGTGGATTTGCCTTTTTGGGTCTGATTTTCTGAAGCCTACTAAGAACTCATGGACTATGTAGAATACTGCCTGGACTGACTCTGCTAGAAAATTGCTGTGTTAGGACTGAAACGATCCTGTATTCATTTCAGCTACACGAGATTTTTAGAACTGGATTGAGCTGTGCTGTAATCACGGAGGGAAACACCCTAATGAGGATTTAGACACACTCACTTAGTCAAGAGCAGCATAGCAAAGTATGTTACCGCCCTTTCCTTCACCTTTCTGCCAGTGCTGATTTGGTGGAAGAGGGCAGAAAAGTATTCCCTGGAGAAATAGGGAGTTCTCTCTTTTCCAGTCTTTCTTTGATGCAGAGGTATGAAGAACACCTGGCTGAATCATGCAAGGCCTAAATGCAAGTTTAGTGAATCATCTTACTGCAGGAACAGGGAACAAATTAGGTCTAGGTAGAAGCTGAAGGAAAATGGGAGGAAGTGAGATGCAACAGATCATGGTGGTTTTTTTTTTTTTTGCAAAAAGGCACTTGTGGGGCCTCTTGTGTTATCATTCTAACCAAACAACTCAGTCTTTGTGCTATGTTTTTTAATAGGAGAAATCTGTAAATAGCAGTTTTCTTGATGTTATTGACAAGAAACATGCATGGAGAATATTACATGCACAGATATCAACACCACTAAAATGAAAATAGGACTGTAAAGTACATTCTAAGTGACTGAAGGCATTTTGGTTCTTTTCAAATCAAAATGGTGTGAAAACGTCAACAGCAGAGCAGTTGAATTTCATAGCTGAGTAGCATCATTTTATACCAATTTCTGCATTTCTGGTTACTGGCTCAGCTGTCACAGTAATGAGATCAAATCACAGCTCTGCTTCAATTTCAGGATTTGCTGTTCAGATTAGAAGCTCTTGAGCTGCTGTTTCAGTTAAAAGAAAAAGAAGACTTAAGATTAGATTAATTTTCTGAATGATCATTCTTAAATCTGATGCCAACAAAAAAGGCAATCTTACAGTGATCAAGGTATTTCGTCAATGTACTCCAATACTATGTAATGATAGGATCTTTGAAAGATAACTATTTGGTAACCAGAGGTGAGAGCCTGTGGATATGGAGACTGCTGCAGAATTCTAGCTGCACCCTTTACTAAACAGTGCTTTACTTGCCTTGTTCAGCAAACTTAAAAAAAATCACTGTGTTTTGCAGCTGATACTTCATTCCAACCCTCCCACAGGTTGTCATTGCAGTGGAGGTCAAATCCAGCCTAAAACCTTGGTGTGATCACTTTAGGTGGAAATGTGGATATAAGGCTGTAGTGGAAATGCTGAGTCATGGCCGGAACCAGCAACTGAGCACCTGGTGGGAAGGCAGGGCCAGCCCAGGGGAGCTCAGGTGCATGCAATGCCCCTGAGTGACCAGAAGAACCCCTTCCCAGACCTCATTTAAGAGTTGGCAGTGGAGGTGAAGGTATCTTGCTGGGGATCTCTGCATACCTGAGGCCCTCTGAAGGTCAGCAATTTCCTTTCTTTGTTTCTGTGTCCATAGCTGCTGTATTTGAGCATATCCTCGCTGTAGCCTAGGACTTTGCTATTACGCTACCCTTGCTGTGCTTTCCAGTGCGTTACAGTGTTACAAAGGCCTATCACTCTTCTAGAACGTATTGAGTTTTGCGGAACCCCAAATGAATTTCATTGTCTGAGATAATATACTTTGAAAAATAAACAAAAAACAGCACTAGGAGAATGGTAACAAATCCATTCAGATCTCTACAGAACCGTCCCACCAAAGTGGAGACAATAACACAGCCATGCAGAAAACAGCTAAGAAGTCTAAAGCTCTAGTAGGAGACAAACTTGGGAGCTTGAACTTGAAGCAAATTCAGGAAACAGAAATGAATAAAATAGCCCAATTCTGCTCTTATTGGCCTAAGTGCAAATCTGGGACTATTGTATGGAAGCCCTGGTGTTAAAGAGACTGTAACTTTTGTTTGGACCTCAGGATGAGGAGTCTCAATGCTACCTCTTTGCAAACTGGAGTAGAACACTGACACAAATTAGGAGGGCCCAGGAATACTTCGAGCTGAATGACAGCCATGGCCTTGGCTGGTTTTCTATGTTGAAGTTGTAGACTTTATTGATGGAGGACTAAGGCTTCACACCCACACCAGCAAAAAGGAGGTAGGAGAAGAGGATGGTGCTGCTGAAGAACCACCTGCCGGGTCTACACAACGCACAGAGGTGTTTTTAGGCATGAGCGTGGGCTCTTTGGAAGTGGATCTGAGCAAGTAGAAGATAGTGGCAAAGTCCCTGCAGTGCCCTGAACTGCAGGCATGAATCCCAGCAGTAGGAAATGAAAGCATCTGGAAACTGCTTGGAAAATGACTTTCAGTGTTTGGTTCTGGATCCATCTGTGATTTATTTCACCAGAACCAGTTTTTGACATGGGAAATCATGTCCTATACATCTGTCTGTATCTGACAGGAATTAACCTCCTCTTGTTGCTAGTGGCATTTTCTCATCCAACAATTCTTTTGTCCTTACAGTTAGAAAAGAATAATATTATCTTGCACCTTCTTCCTTCCTGTGGTGATGGGATTTTGTTCCAGTAGGCACTCTCCTGCAGAGGGCCACCAGAATATAGTTTTTTCAAGAAAAATAAGTTATTTAAAAAGATCAAAACATCCAGAAGGAATTATCTTGGCTGCCCTTTAAAAATCTTCCTTTCTCATCTTCTTCCCTTCTTATTTTTTCTCATTCCCCTCCTGTAAAATGAAGCTTTCTTGGCAGAAACGGTGGCAGATCTGAAATGTATGAGCTGAGGACAGGATATTGGATCCTCGGCAGGAGAGAGATGGAACCCAGTGCCTGCATCCGTGTCTCCCTACTATGTTCAGCAGGGAAGTGACCGCAGTGGAGCCTGAAATTAAACACACTGTTGTTGCTGTTAGTTTTTATTGTTTTTGTTACAATTGTTGTTCCAGGGCAGCAAAACTGTACAGGGAAGATGGAACAGAATATGCTGCAGACGGAAAGAAACTTTAAGAAAAAAAAAAAGTATATTGTGCAGATTAATTTAAGGGCTAGGAATGGTCCACTAGGCAGGCTATCAAACCACAGTGAGCTGGAGAGCTTAAGGCAATTTGATGAAGTATAGTTTATAACTCCTGTAGCCTTTCCAAATTGAGATTTTGCCTAAAAGATAAGAGTTTTCTTAATGTATCATTGGGTAAATTGAGGACATCTCAGAACCAGGAAAAGGGGGAAGTAGGAAGAAATGCAAAAGATGCTGGATTTCAAGTATGGCCCTGGAGTTTGTTCTGAATGCAGCATCCAGTTGAGGTTCACTCAGTCTAGCCAGTCTTCTGCGCCTAAGAAGTTTTAGTCTGGGACTCTATGTGAAAACAAGTTCTCTCCAGAACTGCTGGTCGCTGGCATGATGTTCAGGATGAGATAGAGACCTTAGATACACTTGGGGTGGCTTAATGTAGGCATAGGTGGATGTAATGGCATCCAGATATGGAAATGCTGGAAATAGATTGTTCCTACCAAGGAATTTATCCTAAGGGAACAGCAAGTTGTTTGTTTAGCTATGTTGCTGTAACATGGCAGGAGGTCACTGCCTATTGGCTGTGAGTGGATACCATAGGATCACAGCTGCCCTCTTTACCCTTTTGTTGCTAAACACATTGGAAAGACAGTCTGGCTGCCCAGTTTTTTGTTGTTGTTCTGAAAGATAGAAATACTTTGATTCCTGCCTTCTGAGACAAGTTCTGTTTCCACAGATTTTCATTGTGGTGGACACAATGCATCAGGTAAAAACTGAACAGCTAGGATTTCTCCCTAGTTCCATGACTGTTTGGCTATCCAACCATAGGTGAACGGTTTGACCTCTCTGGACTTCAGTTTCACTGTCTCTACAGTGGCAATACTGATATCAGCTGCTTTTATAGGCAGCAGGGAGATAAGGACTGATAAGGACTATCTGATAATAATCTTTCAATTATTATTAATTGCTCCCCTACTTTATTTGCTTTTAAACTATCTTACGTCTTTTCACTTTTTTTCTCTCTTCAGTGGGGCTCTGTATGAAGTGAATGTGTTGGGACTAATCCAAAGTACAAGTCTTCCTCCTGCCTTATCAAAGTGAAATGATTTTGTAAGAGGTTATCAGTTCAGCAAGGCATTAGTTGGTTTTGAGCCCCTGGAAATAAGGGAAGCAGGGAGAAAATGGAGGAGTGGGAGGAAATGTCTTCTTTCTCCATGCTGTGACTTGGCAGCGCAGTGTGTTGAGGAGTTCCACACAAAATGGGATGACCCAGACTGAGAAACCCCTCCTCTAGGAGACTGCCTTTGCCTCCAGCTACTGGTGATTCTGCAGGAATGCCTGGACTGGGGAGAGTTTGAGCTCTCTCATATCTCCTGACATCTGTGATTAGCATCTTCTGTTCACTCAGGGAGGTGTCTGCTTAGGACCTAGCTGAGAAATGCTGTTGCTGCCTCATTCAGCAGTGACTTGTGGTGCACATAGCTCCCTGAGGGAGGTCGGGCCTGATGAGTCCTGCTGGGATATTGCTTTCATCCCATGGTTTGAACTCTCTGGTGGAAAAGGCAATTCATCCTGTGTCCTGTGCTAGTGCAGAATTTCCAGTGGTAATCCATTAGAGCAACCTCCTCCTGCTTGGTTTTGTGTCCTGCCCCATCCTTCATATTTTCCAGAAAATATTATTAGGGTGAATTTTACTTAAATTAGGAAATAGTTCTTGCAACACCTGGATTTGACTTTTTAAAGGATAAACTGCTCCTCAGTGGTACCTTTTTTTTTTTTTTTTTCTCAAAAGCCCAACTTTGTTCCTCACCACTTACATAATGGATCCACCCTGAATTGCATCCAGCTGAAAGTCAGCCTTTGAAAGATTGGAGGCACATTAGCATTCAGAGATTCTCAAGGTGCAGAAATTTGGCAGCATCAGTGCATGTCTTCACACTCCAAAGTCCTCCCTTGAAAGGTGAAGGCCTGCCAGTTATTGAGTATTATTATACAATTAACCCTGTTGGGAGAAGTGTCCACACCATTGTGGATTGTAACTGTAAAGCTTGTAACAAATCATCACAATGTAATCAACCCCACCGGTGCTGAAAACCTTTCTGGGGCACTTAAAATGTCATTTGCTATGCACAATTTTCCCTTTATTTGCTTTATTATTAATAATAATACAATAATGATGAAAAGATCCTCGAGGAAGCCTCAGGAAAGGAATTTTATAAACATTAACATGGAATAAAATAAGCACATTCCTTTTTATCGGGACATTTTCCATTATAAATGGCCAGCTTTCTCATCACCCTGCCAACAGCTTTGCCTGCCATCTGTTCACTGATGTCATACTATGAAGTTCACTCACAAAACTGCTTGTTGGGAAGCCCAGGCTTGTGCTAGAAAAGTTTTGTTTAGGAATAAATATGCTGGCATCTCTCACATTTTTTTTTTCTAAAGAATGACTTTTTTTGTTTGTTTGAAAGCTCAGATTGCTGTCTTCACTTTACAAAGATAATGACCAACATTTTCTGAAGTTACTGAAGCTTTTGGCTCTTTCTGTTATGAGGGATTAGTATGGGACATCTTGAGATGAGAGAACCAGTTTTCAAGAAATGCGGTATACTTCTCTTCTGGAGAAGAACTCAATTCAGGCTGGCTTAGTTGGGCATCTGAAATCCTTACCAAAGCCTCAGAAAATACAGTTCAAACAGAGCTGGGTTGGAAGTGACGTGGGTGGGGAAAAAGATGTTTCCCTCAGGAAAAAGAAATCCACTTTTCGGGGATGAAAGAAAGAAATTAAGGAGAGAGAAGTTAAAGAAAGGAATGTAATAATCAATCAAGCAATCAAATCTCTCATCTCTCTAGTTTCTAGAAAAACTCTGACAAATTTCAGGTGGAAATTAAAATATTAAGTATTTAACTCTTTCTTTCTCCTAGAGAAAGAGAATTGTATTTGGAAATGATAATGGCGATGCAATGGAAATGACGTCAGGGTGTTTCTGTGGCCAAGCTCAGGTTTGTCTGGATTGCGCTTTCCATCATGCTGTATCGGGTTTATGTGGCAAGGTTTTGGCAATGGGAGGGCTGCAAGGCTGACCTTTGTGAATCCAGAAGCTGCCTCATGTAAGATAAGAGCCAGCTCCAGCTACTCCAAAAGGGACCCACTGCTGGCCAAAGCTGAGCCAATGAGCTACACTGGTTGTGCTTCTGTGAGAGCAAATTTAAGAAAGGGAAAAACTCCTGTGCTGGAGCAGCTTCTGTAGGATGGGCCCCATTGTATGGACCCATGTTGGAGCAGCTCTAGAGGAGCTGCAGCCTGTGGGAAGCCCATGTAGGATCACTCTGGGAGAGATGGCATCCCATGGGAAAGAAAGGTGACTCCATGTTGGAGCAGGGGCAGAGTGACCATGAAGGAGTGGCAAAGAAAAAATATTATGTGCTGACCACATCCCCCATTCCCCTGCTGCTCAGGGGGAGGAGATAGAAGGGAGAGTTTTTTGGAGGAAGGTTTTTTTTAGTTTGCTTTTAGGTTCTCACTGCTCTGGTGTGCTTTCAGTAGGCAGTATGTTAATTTTATCTTCCTATGCTGAGTCTGTTTTGACTCTGATGACAACTGGAGAGTGATATCCCCGTCCTTATCTCAAACCTCATCATATTGTCAGCCTATCATATTTTCTCCCCTTGTACCTTTGAGGAGGGGGCATGAGTGTGGTGTGGTGGAGCTTAGTTAGACGTCAGTGTAAAAACACCACAGTCCATCATCACTTTTTTCTAGGTTTCTAAACTTAGAGAAGTACATGCTTTTTCCTAGTCATTGTAGTTACAGCAGCATCCAGAAGCACTGACCTTGTTCCCTCTGCTCTGTCCAACCTACTGCTTACGAAATGCTTTCAGAGAACCTTCTTGGGAGGTGGAGGTTGCATGGTCCAATCAGGTGTGATCCATGCTGGATGGTGTGGGAAGCTTTTGTCATCTCTATCTGAGGTGAAAGCAGCCTTGCACCTGCCTTGTGAGCAACCATAGAGGGTCTGCCACGGGATTTCCTTACTTGAGGAGTCATCTTGCTGTTAACGTGAAAGGATGAGGCAGGGATTTGGTGTCTATGTCATGGAGGCTTGGAAGAGGCATGGACATACATCTGAGAGCTGACAATCTCAGAGTGCTGTTCTTTTGTGCAGAAACATGAAAAACACTTCCAGTATAGCTGGGAGGAGTCTTTTCTGAGTTTTTGCCCCATAGGACTCTCTGCCAGATCATCCACACACCAAATCCCAGTAACTCTGCCTGTGTGCTATCGCCTGGGTACTTGTAGCCAGAACTTTCTGTTTTATGACTAGACTTGCAGCCTATTTCTATACACATTAAGCACTGAGGTTAGCACAGGAATAAAAGAGTAGGTCCCTAGAAGAAAAGTGGCATAGGAGACCCTGTTTATAAGGGAAAGTGGGGAACTTTGTTTTTTCTAGGAAAACAGAGATCAAGAAAGAATGATATAACTTTTCATGATTGTCATAGAATCATTAAGGTTGGAAAAGTCCTCTGAGATCATCTAGTGCAACTGTCAATGCTGAGGGTGCAGAGAGTAAGATGCCAGAAAAGGGAAAGAGCTCTTTAAGTTGAAAAAGTTTCATACCAGAACACACAAAGATACACGTGGCCAGGAACAAACTAAAACTGGAAAGGAGTGGGTTTCAGTCCACTTGTGAAGAAATTTCTGTTCTTATAAAGAGGAGTAGGGGTAAGTATCCCAGCTTGCCCTCAAGTGGAACTTTCCTCTATATATGAAGAGAACAAGCTTGTTAGCAGGAGACATGCTGGGCCAGGAGTGCTGCAGTTGAGTTTGTTTGGGCTAAAGGGATATAATGAACCCATGCTTTCTTTTCCTCTTCTTTACAAAGCCGAGTGTTTGGCCTTGACTTCTGAACCATCTCCCTGCTGAATTCAGCATCACTGCCTATCTATACTAGAACACCACATTTGTAATTAAATCCCAGGCAAGATCTTTATTCAGAAAGTGGTCCTAAAAAGCCTTTTTTTTTTTTTTTTTTACTTCTGTCCTTGGCCAGATCCCAGATCATTGAAGAAAGCAGCACAGAAGCTAAAAATGATTCAGTTTTATAGAAAATGGGAAATGTTCCTGGGTCAAGTGTGCATCTGTGTCTCTTTATATATCCTAGTCTAAATATAGGTGCTCTGAGGGTTTTATACAGATAACTGGAGAAAGGAAGGTGAAAAGAAAGAAGTCACTTAGTTTTCTCGTGTCCTTCCCCTAGTCTGCAAAGTATTTTCAAATGCCTGGGCAATTCCAATTTAACCTCTTGTAGACTTTGGACAGTGAAGCTGCAAAAATGAGAGGATTGAAGGAAACCCCACCTGCAAAGTAGTGTGCCAAGGAGAGGCCATTCAGTTTTAATTACCCTGCTTAATCCTGCCATTCCTAAACATGCTCAAAGGTTGGAATTGGTCATTTGTTTTCTTAAATTAACATAAATTGGAATTTATGGGCCAGGTGATTCTCTTTGAAAAGGGTCCTTGTGTGCTAGGGAGGTGGGGGTGGGACTGACCTGTCAGCAGGGAGCTTTTGGGCTACTCCAAAAGCAATTCTTTGTTGTTCTCTCTTCACATCAATGCTACCCAAAGAAAAATAAATAAATAAAAGTGCTCAACCTTCTTTTAACAGCTGTTCACAAAGATTCCTTTCTTAACACTTATTTTTTTTTCTTCTTTTTATTGGGCCTTCTGATACCTTGGCACAGCAAAGGAGGAAGAGAACTCTAGAGACAGTGGGATCCTCTTGGGAAAACTTTCAGTTTTTGTTTGTTTGTTTTAATATGAGATGGTCTGGGGACAAGTAGGTATTGGTTTTTTTTTTTCCCCAAGGAAGACTGTACAGAATAAATCAAGGATGCCTTGGGACTTGCAGTTTACCCCTATTTATTCTGACCTTGTATATTTGCTGAGGAGGACAAGCACGTTGTTTTCTGCTCCCAGCATCAGAACAGCTTTCCACGGGCTAAAGACTCAGCTTCTCTACACTGCATACTGTACACTTCTAGTGAAGTATATTCTAATGTGTTTTACCTTGTGATGCCTGGGGCTAAGAAAGGGAATAAACTGTCTTCTGGCTCTCCTATGAATTCTGTAAGAAGTAATGGGATTAAATTGCACTGAGAGAGTCAGATTAGACATTAGGAAACACTTTTTCACAGTCACAATAGTTAAATACTGGAATACATTGCCTAGGGCAGGGGTGTAATCTGTGTTATTAGAGATTTTTAAGAAGAAGTTAGAAAAGTATTTGGCAGAAATGCTTCAATAGAGCTTAATCCTGCCTTAGGACAGAGGATCAGACTCAACTGGTTCCTCAGCCCCTATTTACCCTCTCCCAGTTCTTCCAAGGATGACTTCACCTCTCTGATCTGGGAGGAACCACAGTCCACCTAGTACAGTGTTTCTACAATAGATTGCACTTCTAGCCTGCCGCAAACTGGACTTTGTTACTGTTGTCATCCTTTTCCCCAGCTTCCTTACTTACTCCCACATGTGGAAATGAGTGTATATGCCGGCAAATTAAGTTGTGATGTTTCTGGGCTACTGCCTGATGCCTGCCAGACCATGGGCCACAGGCTGAAGAATGCCAGCTGTACTGACCCGCTGAGGTTCATCGGAGCCATAATTTCTCTGATCCTAGCTGCGCTCATGTGCTCCATCATCATGGCTCTATTAACGCATGGTAATATGAGCTTTGATAATAATTATGCTCCTGAGTCCTGGAAGAGAAAAGACAGCTCATGGGTGAGATTGGCAGACTGGAAATGTGACAAATAACATAAAATCCCAACTCTTTGGTAAACCTGCTGTTGTAATGCTTGCAAGTCTTTCAGGTCCAAAACTTCAGGTGTAATCTTAGAGGCTGACATGCATTGAGGTCAGACAGCCTCGCCTTTCCAGCCTGAGAATGCAAGTGCTATTTCTGCACAAGGACAAAGGAGAATATCTAAGATACTTTATGCCACCTGCGATGAATTGAGGAATCATTCACTGAAAATATGAAAAGATGTAGATAAAATTGGCATACTTATCACTTATACTCTCTTATGCACGTATCTAGCCAGGTTCCTCAAGTTTTTATAGGTTTGAAGTAGCACTTCTGATTAGTAAGAACATCCAGGTGAATACAGATCAGAATATTGTGTACTATTAAAACTTTTATAGCATCTGCTAGAGAGACCCATCAAAGCTGCTTAAGAAATGTTTGGCCTTTTTTACCTTTTTGAGATTTAATTCTGTAAAGACAAGTTTATTTCACCTGACTTTTTTGGAAACAAAATCTGAAGCATACACACGACATCAACCAGTCTTGTTCTTTGAAACATCTTCACCTATAGGGCTGAGACAGAAAAGTAGTTAAGGGTGAGGGTGTTAGGCTGTGGAAGAGTCGAGTAGAAACAGGATATTGCTATGTGCTTCACATCTATAGAGAAAGAAGTCCACTTTCACCCTCTGATTGTGAGAGACTTTGCCATTTGCTCTAGCTTAACAGTTGTCATCATCCAAGAGTTATGTTTGATACTGGATATGAGTATAGATATCCAGAGAGGTGATACAGCTCGTGTAGCCCTTCAACAGAGACAGATTTTTTTTTCTGCCAAACTTCCCATCATCTACCCTGCAGGAATCTGATGTATCCAAATAAATATTGTATGAATCATGGTTATCCATTCAAAGCCCAAGCCCTAGGGGCTCTTTCTTCTCCAGTGCTCCAATTCACCTGCCTGCACCCGTTCAGCTCTTTCTCTGCCCTTGTGTTATGCCTCTTTTTCATCTAGCTCTAGTAGTTTCTAGATGCTCCCTGTGAGACAGGAATGATACAGAACAACAGATCTAAGCCCAGGAGTATGAATCAAACACAAAAAATCAAGCCAAATACTCATATACTGGAAATGAGTTAGTTCCTCTGAGTGACACAATGCTCTGCTTTTTATTCTAAAAGGACAAATGCTTCTTTTTTTTTTTTTTTTTTCCTGCCCAGGCTTAAGGACACTTAAGATACAGGATTTGCACTGTCTGGGATATGTTTGTGAATGTCTCTTCCCTTCTTCACACATCAAAACCCTCAGCTTTAATGCCACAATTCCTGGTTCAGAGATTTGTGAGCCTTCCTTGTGTTCAACACCACTGGGCACAATTTCCAGTAATCTCTGAAAGAATCACATGCTTGAGGTTCTCTTAACACAAGGTGACAAGAGGTGTAATTCCCCCTGCATGTTCCAGAAGCTAGAGGCCTTCGAGGTCTTTGCATCCTGGAAAGGGCGTAGAGTATGGTACATCATTTCTCCTTTGCCTTTGGGATGTGCTTTCCTTTTGCTCTGCGGGGGAAACCTGGATGTTTCCCAAAGACAGAAGGAATCATATAGAGGTGAATGTCTGCAGGCCAGAGAGTGAGCAGTACCCTAACAGGGAAGTGAGATATTCATGAGAGAATAACTTCAGCTGATGCAGGCACTGCATCTTCGTGTTTGAACTGGAATCAAGATTATAATTTTGAATAAACTTTTTTTTTTTCCTGATGGTTGCTGGGGAATGCAAAGGCTAAGGGAATATACCATCATTTCTGGAGCACAGGAAAGGGATTTGCTGACCTTCATAGAAGAAGGATGATTTTATAGGGCAGGCATTCGGATAGGACTCCTGGGACTCCCAGATTTGCCACAGATGCAGGCAAGTCACTTAGGCCAAGATTTTCAGAAACATTTAATGAAGAAAGATGGAGAGTAGCTCAAAATGGCAAACTCCCCACCCATTTAAAGTGGGAACTCACTGGCTTTGGGGACAGCTGACAGAAAGGATTTGCAAAGTAGAAGCCCAATGGCAACAAGATGAGGCTTTCTAAACAAAGGAGGAAGCTTGACACCTTTGCAAGGGAAGCATGATAGACTGACATGACTGAAGGCCTGAAGTCGCCTCAGTGACCTTTATAAGACAGGTTCCTTTGAACCTCCAGCAAGGCTTAATTTTTAATACTTTTTATCTGATGCTTGTTTTCCCCTAAGAACTAAGCAATGACATGTTGCCAACCTCCCTTATTAGACACTAGGAAATATGCATGGTGAAGAAGTCATGACTCATGATATAATCTCTTTTGCAAACTTGAACACCGTGCAAGTGACTTTTCTGGTGCCCAATACAGCGTAACGCTTACATTTTTTAGCATTGACTAAGTAACTCTTCTCTAATGGGTCATCTATTTGTATTCAATTTAAAGTGTTTTGAGACTTCTGCTTGTGAGTTTTAGCTTTTTTGTGTCTCTAGTAACTGACCAAAGGGGGTAAAGTTTAATCATGTAAGCCTTGCTTCCTTAGCAAAATGAGGCAAAGATTTATATGTATGATGTATGGAAACGTATGATTGCTTTTAGTGTTTAGGATCTGAAAAAAGGCAAGAGGTCCATCAAGACCTGCAGAGGGATGAAGCCAGTGCCTAGGGAACATCAAATTCAGAGCTCCTGTTTGTATGTGGCAGAGCCTGAAAGTACAACCTATGTGCCATCAAAATACAGAGAGAAGAAGCGTTGTTGAAAAGAATGGCCTTTTTCTTTCTATCTCTTAACATCACCTGTCCTGATATAAGGAGTGTGAAGACTGCTGCATGGTAAAGAGGTTACCTCCACAGCCCAGGCTCTGGTCTCATCCCTAAGCACACAAAGTGGGTGCCCTGACTGTCACCCTTCAATGACATGATAGACACAGGGTTCTTGGTACTTCCTGAGTTTATTCAGAGGGATGTGGCTCTCCAAGGGCAAAAGCACATATAACTTCTGCCTTCTCATCTGCAAAATATGTTCCCTCCTTTTGTGCAAGATGTCCTCGTGGGTAGGATACACTCCACTGGGAAGAGACAGGCATGACACAAGCAAGAACCTATCCTTCAAACTTAATTTGCATGACAATGCCGGCTTGATTACCCAGAGAGTTTTCAAATGTGACCTTAGCAGTGTTTTATTCATTGATTTCTCATTTTGTTTTACTTCTTTTTTTTCTTCCCTCTTGAGCATGGTGGCTTATGTGCGTCTATTTCATTCCATTCACATATTATACTAATGACAGGTTACTGGGGAGCAGCGTGTCTTCATTATGTGATACCTTCGGGTCTCTTCTCTTGGCCTTGGACTATTCAAGCTCTTTCACATGAAAGGGGATGGGAGACTGGGTCGTGGTGTATCTCTGTCGTCATCACCACTGTATCTGCATTGAGCTCCATATGCTGACCAGCTCCAAATCATGCAAAGTATTTCCAGGTGATATCCTCAGGTGCTCTGAGCTGATCCTTTCTAGGTCAGAGGCCAAACTGGTGAGTCCTCAAGTCAATACATCTGCTTGTAGCTTCTGAGAGTAGGCAACTGATTTAATCCTCCAGAGCTTGCCAGTGTCTGAGCAGAAATATGCTGCTTAAGAAAGGAAAGGATAGGGAGGGGAGGGAGCTCTGAATCTTTGGGGAAAGAGAACATGTTGTAAATAAAGCTACATACCATTAATTAACTTAGCATAATTCCCTTATAATTGCATTGGTAATCATTTATCTTGAGCTCAGACCAAAAACCTTGATGGAGAAAATCCGTCATATCCAATTTTTGTCCAGATGCTTAATTCCACCATCAAATTAATCCTAATGGTTCTGTCAGCTTCATTATAGTGCCATTTGTGATAGAAAAGTAGAAAGTGCTCCAAACTTCTCTGCCTCTCTCCCATGCTTGTCTCAACCAATGGGGAGAAAGAATGGAGGAGAGGGAAAAATCTCAGGTGACCGTGTTTCTAGCTGGCCTCATTAGTAGCTGTGCAAGAGTTGTTTGGCAGTACTTTGAAAGGAGATTGTACGTAGAGGACTGATTGGTGACTGTTGGCACTGAATCAGGAAATCTAGGGATTGACATTTGTTAACCTCAGGTAAAGAGCTGGCATGAGGCAAACAAACTGCTTCAGTCTTTCTAAAGCCTTTGCACAAATTCAGATCTGGCAGCCTAGAAAATAAGAATAGAATTAAGCTTCAGTTAGGCTTCCTGAGAAAGTGTCATTTTTTTTTGTTCCTAAGTCTTGTGTCATGACTTTAAACTAGCACTTTAGGCATGTCTTGATTTGACCACTGTGGAAATGGCAAGAATGTGGTAGAACAGAAAAAGAAATTATTTGTAGGCCACATGAGGAGTGGGAGATATTTGGATATTTGACCATTCCTCTACATTCTCAGCCAGAAGCTGCTAGTTAACACAATTATCTGTATAAATTTACAGCATATGTAACTGATGCAGTCACTGAGTACTTGAATAATTGGACAAATTGGTTAGTTGATTGAACAAATATATTAACTCAAAATGAAAGAAGCTCTTGGCTAAAGTGTGTTAACTCTCATAACTTAAACTGTCAGTCATACAGATTGTGTCTCGATATAAGACAAGATAATTTTGTAAAAAAAATTCCCCAATCTTTCCAGATTTTTATCTTAGCTTGCAAAAAATTTAGTGCATGTGAGCTCTGTATAGATTTGTCTATATTTTGCCATGATATTTTTTAAGAGACACTGCAAAATGAAGTCCTCCATTGAAGGTGGAGTTCTTGTTTCAGAGAAGAATTTGGATGTTGGCAGCTTCTGTTTCAATTTAGGACCTGCACCCTGTTTCTTATTAATTCCTGGTAAATGTTTGTGAAGCGGTCATATATAGTGGTGGATACATTCAGGTCTCTGCAGTTAATTATGGATCTAACAATGAACCAGCCTTCAAGGACCTGAAACACATAACTGCTTTCTGAAAAACAAAACCTACTTCAACTTCAAATGCATAAATGCTATTCTCCTAAAATGAATTCTACTCACCTTCTCCATTGTCATCTGCTTTTATTTTCTTATAGGAAATCCAAGCTAAGCAAAGCACTGTTTTTTTCCAAAGAGGGATGCACTGAAATTCAGTTTGTTCTCTCCCATATAAACTCATGGGTCTAATTGTCTGAATTCACATGCACCTCCTTTTTGTGTTGTAAGAAATAAGGCTTTCTCCACTGGAGATGGACGTAGAGCCCTATGAACTGCATTTCAGAGTGGCCCTGAGAACCTGGACAGAACACCAGTCTGTGACTCTGTCTTCCCCAGCCAGCCAAAAGCAATGAATGGGAGAGCTGTGCTCATGGAGGGAACACTGGTAAGTGCTCAGTGTGAGCTAGAGAAACACTAGTCATGGTGTCAACCTCTGCAGTGTGGGAACCTAGGGAAGGAAAAGCATCCTCCGTGCTGGAGAATAGAAAGTTACACTGCAAAGTAATCCACAGAGTATGAACTTACTGAGCAAGAAGCTGACTTTTTCTTCTATTAATTTGTCAACAGAGGTCAGCATTAGCTTCCTCTTCATCCACTTTTTCTGCATGAAGTTTCATCAGCCCTTCAGGGTGACAAGGCTGAAGAGGCTGGGAAGGTGCACATGTTTGGATGGGCTGTTTTGTGTGCCAGAGGCCTTGCTGTTGCTCTGGTTGTTCAGTCTTAGTGCTGCAGTGGTGGAAACAGGCAGTTCAGGTCATCAGCTGCTGTGCTGCAGGAAGGAATCCAGAGCATCACAGTGACGTGCTTACTTGTGTATAGAGTATGAAAATCCTCATATGTTATCATTAAGTGACCCCGCCTCATCTTTCAGGGTCTTGATATCACAGCTGAGGCCTGGTCACAGTTAGGCCTCATGGGTCAGCTCCAGACTGTGTTTAGTGCTGCCCCTTTCTGATGCTTAATAACCTTTTCTAGGAAGCTGATGACCCAATACAAAAATCTCTCTCCTCTACTCGCACACAACACAGAGGTGATCAATGGAGACTTTAGAGGGTATTTATTTAACAAGAGAAACAAACCTAAACACAAAAAGGGATGGTTAAAAAAAGAATTTTTAAACAAACTCCAAGAACAGCAGCTGATCCTTCTCTTTTGTAAACAAGGCCTTACTGTAATCTTTTTAACTCTCACCACAAGCCAGATTTATCTTTGGACATCCTGCCCAGAAACTGTTGCACTTCTCTGCGGCAGAATAAACACTGGAGGGAACCAGCCACATTGACACACACACAGAGTGGAGGGGAGAAGGGATCAGGGCAAAAATGTAAAAGAAAAAAAAAAAAAAAGAATAAAGCCGTGAAATCAAATTGTGTGTGGGTGGATAGCTCACTTCCTTCACACAGTTCTTATCCACTGATCCCGCGTGCAGCATGCGAGTACTCCAGCTCCTGCGCCTTCTCGTCATTTGACTCCTTAAATCACTGCAAATATATACAGAAGAAGAAAAAAAAAAAAAAAAGCTGTGAGATAAAGCTGGCACGGGGTAAGAAACACGTCTTGCACAGCAGAGTTGTGGTGGTGTGACAACCTCTTGGCCCCCATCCAGAGAGCTGACGTGGCTGAGGCTGAGGCCCAGAGCTGCTGGTAGTGGCCATTGGGTGCAGGCAGTGCATTCAGGGGGATGAGGGGATGCAGATGTGTGCATTGCTGCTTGGATGTGGCCTTGGGGCAACTTCTCTGTGCTCCTGGCCACCCTGGTAACACCACAAATCATCCAGAACTCTTCTTTCTTATTTTTTGATTTAAAGGCAAACCTCTGGGCAAGTGCCCAGACAATCAGTACTAGGTGCAGGAGCAGTGACCAATTAAAGTTCCTTTGTGCTATAGTAATGCTGAGATCTCCTCTATACCTTTCTATACCTTTGGTAGAGGGGAGCTCACAGCTTTTCAAAAAGTTTATATTAGGTCCTGTAATGGTTTTCTTAGTAAATCCTGACGTAATGAACCTTAATACAGAAGGTGATGGTAAGAGCAGGGTTGTATGCTGGTGATTGCATTCAATTGATCTGAACATCAAAAATATTTCCAGATCTTGGCCCAAGTGGCCAAGAAAACCAATGCCATTCTGTCTTGTATAAGAAATAGTGCAGTCAGCAGGACCAGGGAGGTGATTGTCCTCCTGTGCTTGGCACTGGTGAGGCCTCAACTCAAGTACTGTGTTCAGTTTTGGGCCCCTCAATACAAGAAAGACATCAAGGCCCTGGAGTGTGTCCAGAGGGCAATAAAGCTGTGAGGGTTCTGGAGTTCAAGTCTTATGAGGAGTGGCTGAGGGAACTGGGATTGTTTAATCTGGAGAAGAGGAGGCTCAGTGGAGACCTTATGACTCTCTACAACTACCTGAAAGGAGGTTGTAGCGATGTGGAGGTCAGCCTCTTCTCCTGGGTAACTGCAATAGAACAAGAGGGAATGGTCTTAAGTTTCATCAGGGGAGATTCAGGTTGGATATTAAGAAAAATGTCTTCTCAGAAAGACTGGTGAGGCATTGGAACAGGCTGCCCAGGGAGGTGATGGAGTCACCATCCCTAGAGTGTTCAAGAATAGAGTAGATGTGGTACCATGGTCTAGAGAGGTCACAGGCATGGGCTGATGGTTAGACTGGATGATATTATTGGTCTTTCCAGCCTTAATGATTCTATTTTCATCTCTTTTTACTATACTATCTGGACCCGTAAGCAGAAGCTTAGAGACAAAATTTATTTCAAGTATCTGGCACTGTGAAACAGTGGGTGTGTAGAGGGCTTTTGTTGTCTTACATGTTGGAGGGGAATAGAACTGAACAAGATTGATCAGGGAGACAGGTGGCAACATGGGACTGATCAGGAAAGAGATGAAGTGAATCAAATGCAATTGGTCCCCGCACAAGTTCTTGCACTCTTGAAGCATGCACTGCCAGCATGTCATTAATTACTGATGAAATTCACTTGATGTTGCGCTTGTGCCTGGTGCCAGCCTCTGTTCAAGAGTGACATCATTTTGTCTGTGATCAACATCAAAGAAAGGGAAGAGAGGCCTAGGAACCCATGTGAATCTGAATGGAAGCAAACAAAATTGTGTCATCAACCCTGTGCATGGCATGATGAGGAGAAAACTTTTATTGCCACTTGTTTTGGGAGGATCTGTGCAGCTTGCTCATGGCTTTGTATGAGTAATGTGGTTGTCCTGTGTCTCCGACAGTGGAAAAAGAATAATTATACTGCACTGTCACACATTTCCTCCCTTTTCAGTGAGTGAGCTGAAAAGCAACATGAATTTCTCCAACTGTATTTTTGTCATTCTTTCAGTGCAGAGCTGCTGTTTGCATCAGCTTCCTGTTTCATGACAGGCCATTGATGGGGGCATTCTGTTTTTCATTTTGTTCCTTACAGATGCAAAACTTGGGGCTCTTCATAAGCAATCTGGAGGAATGAGTCTGCGGTAGGAAGGACAGTGCCTGTGAAATTATTACTTAAAACAGAATCCAAAGTCTCAGGATGTTATCCTTGAGTGACCTGGGAAGGAGTGAACTCCTACATAGCTGAAGAGCATGTGACGTTGACTGTTGTCAGGAAACTTGCAGCTGCAGGATAATGGCCTGAAACTTTTTAATGGGGAAGCTTCTTTTCTGTTGGCATTCTTCTTTACTTTTAACTCAAAGGCCTCCATAATATTCTGTGTTTTTAGCACTTCGGCTTTCTGGTTTCATATAGCAAAACAGATAATTTGTAACTCTCCAGATCTCTCCAGTGCCTCTAAAGGATGCATGTTGCCTCACAGACATTTTTTTCCTCTTTTATTTCTTTTTTTCCAACACATAAAGCTATAAACAAGCAATGAAGAAATCCATCCTTTAAAAATAGCTAGTGACGGTCAGGGCACATGTTTTGCTACTCATACAGAAAAGACAAGCATCTGCTTTGAAGAGAAGGCTTCAATGGCTCCAGCAGCGATTTATAGTCATGAGGCTGTCAGCTTGCACCTGCACTGCAAGCAGCAAAGAAGGGGAAGAGGATGTCTCTTATTTTAAACCCAGAGTTATTCAACAGAAATCATTCTGCTGGCCCCCCACAATCTTAAAAGGCCCAGTTTTAAAACTGTGGTGACTATGCTGAGATGCAGTAGCTAACGTGTGCTTTTCTGCCATTATCTTGGACTGATCTTGAGAGTGGCTAGGATGTAGGATAGGAATACAATTTACTAATAATGACTAATTTTTCTGTGGTGCCCCAGTCCTTCTAGCCTCAAAAAACATGGCTCAGATCTGTAGGAGAGAGGAAGCAACCTGTCTCCTTCTCTCCCCCCACCTCCTTCTGCACCTTTCTTCTTCTGCCTGTCCCTGTATTTGTGCCTGTATCCAAGCCTCAGTGTCTGTGCCAACAGGGAGTGGATATGAAGGTGGATTTCAATCTCCAATAACTTTCATTTGGCTAGGTTTCCTGGCAAAGAGGAAAATGAGCCCAAAGTTTCAAACTATGGGAGAAAAGACTTAGCAGCATAGCAGTGACTGAGGGCAGGTTTTTGCTTCTGAGAACATCTAAGCTGAAGAGCTTTTCAGCAATGACATTGAATGAAAGACCAAACTGAGGTCTGCTGCAGGAGCAATCCTTTGGTTTGGAATCAGTCTTGAGCTGAACGTTAACGGTAAGACTGTCAAGGAAGGATTTCGCATTCTGTCAGATATCCAGAGAGGATTTAAATAGATTATCTTAGATTGATACATATAATTAAAAACTCAGTTGATATTTAGAATGAAACTACTGCAAGGTATTGACTTCTGAAATACCAAAATGACTATGTGAGTGGGATTCTACATTTTGTAATAGTCTGAACAACAAACTATACATTCTATATAAAGACATATAAATGGCTTAAGAAGTAGTTTTAGCAATATCTAGGTGCTTTAACTTGTATGAAACTAATTCAAATCAATGACAAGTTCAGTGAAATGGTCCAAGGAAGTCCAAGTGCAAGTCTAGTTTCAGAATGATTTACTCTTGCTGAAAACATATTCCAGCAAAGCGAGTCTATTTTGACAAGATGGCATTTGCAAATGAAAAAATACTCATATTCCTTTCCACTTCATCTTTTCTGATTATTGACCTGTTCATTTTTCTTATAAAATTGCAAATTCATCTGTAAGGAAACTATTTTTCCCTCCAGTTCATTGGAAACAAGTAAGTTGCAATTCAATTTCTCTAGTAAAAAGCTTAAGTTAGTCTCTTTAATCATGCATCCCAGAAAATGTGACTGTTGTCAGAAGAGATTTCAAGCAAGAGATATTGCCCCTGGAAGAAAATGTAGGTATGAGCCAGGAACACAGAGATAGATTCCCAAAGGGGAAAAAGAAATAGTGAAAGACAGAGCTAGTCTTGCAGAAGCACCGTTATGCTTTGGCCTGGGAAGTGAAACGGCCAACATACTATTTCCTCTGTTAACTAAGAGGGGCAAGGATTAACTAGCCCTTGAAAAAGTAATAATTTAAGCAAGTGGAATGCCAGCAATGCTCACTTTCAGGGGAAAGTTTATAGTGCTTATATCCTGTCTGCTTTACTTTAATAAAATGTAAAATACTTTCAAATAAACTAATGGACTAGGGATACATATCCTCTGGCACTTTTCCCTGTGTTCACATCCTGATTGCTGTATAATTCAGTATTTTTCAAGTGCAAGTTCAGTATTTGCTCTGTCATATTTGGTTGCTGGAGGCTGGATTTAGTGCTCAATCAGGTCAGAAGCACTGGTTCTCCAGAAAGGAATGATGGTGCGATTGGGAAGGTTCAAACTGTATCCCACAAGCTTGTTTTCCTATAGCTATATCTCTTCACGAAGTTCTTGCTGTACTTCATCAGAGAACACAAAAGCACATACACAGCAATCCAGCACAAAAGCAACATATTCACTGTTGTGTCCTTTGTTAAAGAGAAAAACAGAAGTTATAACTGGTCAACCCTGCAGTAACTGATAGCCATGGTTCAGCCCTTAAGATTATTTATTTAACGATCTTGTTTATTATGTTTGTGCACAAAAGATATCAAGGTACCTTTCTGGTAGCTCTTGGGAAGGCCTTCAACAAGAATGGGATCCTGCAGAAGCAGAAAGCAGCATCAGTGATAGTAAATATTAATGAGGGCTGCCTATCTTTGGTGAAAAGAACTTTATTTTAGAAAGCTCCTGCATTGCCAGACTTAAAACAGCTTTCAGTGATTTTGGAGAAAAGGGATATGTACTGTGGGTTGGAGAGAGTCTCCAAAAGGCCACTGTGGGCCATCAGCTACTCACAGGAAGCCTCTGTAACTGGCTCAGCTTTACTCCAGAGTCAATTTAGTTTTAAAACCATAGAAACCTGAAGTCCAGACTTGGAACCTAAGCGTTGAAACATTTTGCTATTGTGTAGTGGGGAAGTGTTGTTTTTTTCTTCTTATCTTTCTCTTTTGCATAACTGTTAAAATGCTGCACTAAACCACGGGAAACAGCACCGAAGAAGAGAGAATGACTTTGAATTTCATGAGGTCCAGGCTTATCCCTTGGCTGCTGAGAAAAGCAGCTGATTCAATACTCCTGATAGACGCACTTGCACTAGGCTTTCATGCATTTGTTCCATGCCTTAGTCTTTTTGAGCTTTTCCTCTGTGAAAGTGATGGCCATCCAGATTCCCAGCATCTCACTACAACATCAAGCATCCTGAAGGGTCTCTTCTGGAGACATAGTTTTCTGCACAGTGCAAGAATAGACGGGCAGCGTGTCCACATTGCTAGAGCTCAGTAGCTGCTGATGACAATAGAGAAAGGATGAGTTCTAAGCTAGTATCTCCGCATTCATCTAGTTTGGAGACTGTGCAGGATCCCACTGCAGCAAGGTCAAAATATCCTGTGGGCAAAAGGAAAGATGAGAAAGTTAATCTGTTCTTCCCCCCTCAATCCAGTTGTCCATGTTATTTTTATTTACAATTTTTTTTTTCAATTGGTTGGAAACAGAAGTGCTGAGGTACTAACAGGCTGACTCCTGTTCTTACCCCTGCCATCAGAATGGTTCCAAAGAATGTTTATCAATCAGGTGATAGGCGCTTTATATATAAAAATATAAATCTAAATATATATATATATAAACAATTTTTATTTAAAAGAAACGGGGAGGAATGAATCCCTAGTGGTATCCTGCAAGCCTTATAGCTTTTGTAAGGAGAAAAACCAGAACAGATTTGAAAGGCAGCAGTTGTGTTTATTTCATTCTCTTCAGATAGCTGCTAAATCCCCATGTACAGTGAGGCTAGTCCCTGGCTTTCATCTGGCTGTTTTGATGATCTAGCCAAGTCACTGTCGTATGCTGACTGTGGGGTGTATGTTAAGACTCTTCCCCTGACCTGAGCTCTTCACCACTGTGCTTTGTTCCCCAGGTGTTCTGCACCCTAAACTGCAGGGCTTTTTTGCACATCCCTCCTCTCATGTCTGCACCTCTTGACATCTATATTCTGTGGTGGGTTTTAATAGCATTTGTGACTTCAAGTAAAGGGTATCCCTGCCTTGCCCTGCTTTATCGTTTTTCCTGACCTAAACAGTCCTGGGACTTCTAGTCCAGATGTAAAGGTTGCACTAAAAGAGATTAAGGGAAGAGGGGCTGAGGATATATGTGAGTTCTTTCTTCCTGTGTGACAATCTGAAATTAGATCAAGAGGATGGCTGCTTGTTGGATGTCTTCAGATAAATGGCTTAGGGCTGTTCTTGCAGCAGGCTGAGAAAATAAATAAGAAGGAAGTCCCTGGGAAAGTCACAAATTTACAAGAAGATGACTTGGTTCACAAAGGGCCACCTAGCCATTTAGAGAGGAAACTGAGGTGAACTCCACATCTGATGATGACAGGAGAATCTGCCAGTGTTCAGCAAGAACATGGTTGCCCCTTCTGTTTTGCAATTAGAAGAGCAAGACAGCAGGCAGCATGTGGGCATGCCTGTCTTTTATCAAAGATAAGCCCACGCCATGAAAATGGAGAATCTTGGGCCTTTGTTGTGGTGGGAAGGGTTTTTTTCTGGCATAAGACTGGTACATTCTGTGCTGGTGGAGATTTAGGCCAGGTAATGCCCAGCTCAGTCCTTGCCAGCTAGCTGTGTCTCTGTTGCTGCAGATGGGTACGTAGGGTACACGTCTCTTGCCATTTAAAAATATGTTATCCAGAGAAGCCAAAATATAACTAACAAGAAAAAAATGCTCTGCACAATAAAACAGAATGCCATAAAAGTGTCAGCGCTTCCAAACCTTTCCCTGGTGGGTCACAGCAGAAATATCCATCGTTCCTCTGGGACACGTCTCCTGCCATCTGCTTCTCATTTATTTTCCCCCTTGTGCCACCCCTTGGAAGGATTCTGGAAAGAAGAGCTTGGCACCCATTGCCAGGAGATTTGCATCCCATGTTTTGATTTGAAGGGTTCCCTCCCCTGAGGGAAAAGTTGGCATTGTCCAGTGACCCAAGTTAAAAAAGGAAAACAAAGGGATACGCCCAGTTCTGCTGCAACTCCCAAATTGATTTCTGAGATTCAGGTGAAAGGCAAGCCAGTGTTTTTCCACTTGATGGCTAAGAAGAGTTTATCTCTGGGACCGAGCGGGAAATGTTTGTCTCTGTGGCTCATTTGTTTCAAAGCTGGCTTGGCCTGGCTGCATGCTGGAGCTCGAAGCGGTTTTAGCACTTGTGAAGGTGACCTGTTGCCTCAAGGCAGCTCTTGAAGCGTGAAGGCTATTTCCAGACTCTTAGGTCAGCCCAGGACTGTGGCTGATCCAGTGTCCTGATGTGTCTCTTGTGCCACTGTGGTGGTTCACTGACTGCCTCAAACCAATCTGTTTCATCGAGTGGCACAAGAGAAAGTCATGGGAACAACCCTGAATCCTACCCCAGGTTGGAAAGGGGTTGAGTGATGTGCCTTTGGCAAACTTGAGCCCCACATTCTGGGAAAACAATGAGAACTTACAGTACTGGTGTGGCCCCATCTGCTCTGCTTCTGTCTCTCCTGCTGATAAAACTGTCAGGCATCCCTTCCTGGGCCTTCAGCTGATCAGAGGTGGTTTCCTCCAGAAGGAGCTGGCCCAAGAAACACAAGCTTTTCACCCCCTCCGTCCCGTCACTCTTCCTGCCCCAGAACAGATGGGTGTTGTCTTCCAATTGGATTTTGCCTTTGTAATTTGCCATCACTTTTTGCAAGAGGCAAAGCAGTGGCAAACTCAGCCTGTACTCATGTGTTTGTGTGTCGCAGGGAGGCTTGAGAAATCCCGGCACTGTATATAATTACACAAGGTTTTCCTGCATTGCTGCCCCTGCAACTTTTCTGATTAGAGAAATAACAAACATGTACTCAAAATACAGTCAAATATAATCAGATTTTTATCAGTCCTGCACAGTTTATCCATTCATCTTCAAGGGAGGGGGATGTAACTTTTGCACGTCTGCAGTACAGTCCTTGCTACCTACTGCTGATGGCTTTTAGGATGATGCTTCTAATTAGGTATGGTATTAGTGCAGCCTTGGTTTGCATCATTCTTTGTCTTTTGGAGGTATGATAGTGTTATTTATCCCTGGGATTTAGATCAGCACAGAGCTCAGCAGCCTCACATGTGGAGTCAGCTCCCACTGTCCTGGCAGCCAGGCAGCCATCCTCACCCTGCAGAGCTTCTCCCTGCGCATAAGCCAGCAGCTTCCAGTAGGAAGATGGAAGGGAATGGAGACAAAAGTCTGCCCAAAGTGAGGAGGAAAGAGCACAAAGGCAGAAAGGGGAGGGAGCAGATGCTGTCCATGTGCATTTGCCGGTTCCTCTCAGGCATGCTGTGTTGAGCCCTCACAGCACATGCTGCATTGCTGCTCACAGGCAGCTTGGAGGGAGATGAGCTTTGCTACACATACTCTCCATTTTGGCCTCCCCAGAAGCTGGAGTTCGGTCTCCAGCAGATGTCAGCAGGCCAGGCTGGCAAAATACAACTCTCTCTCTGGCAAAGAAGGACTAAGTGTTGCTTACTGATCCCAGAAGGTCTGAGTTACACATAGCTGCCTTGCAGGGGAATTGATTCTAACATCCGACAAGTGGTTAATTAAATCCTTGTACATTATTACTGATCTCTCCCATGAATATAAGTGCTATGTGGCTAAGATAGTGGTTTTCATAGGCACCGACAAGCAGGGATGGTATTTAAGCCAACAGGAAAGCTGTATTTTACAGCTAGCTGGAAGTTGCAGCTTCCTCCCCTGCCTGTGCAATAAGCAAGAATCACTTCCTGTACCTGCCTCAAGACAGGACAACTATAGGGGATGCTTCAGGCACTGCTAAGTGCAAGCTGCAGTACTACACCATTGATAGTTAGCAAACAGCCTGAAACGTTTTGCTCAGGCCTGATGTAAATGATCCCCTACCCACCGTCTCTGAGATTTTCATTTTAGAGCTGGGGAAAAATGCACTGAAGGAAGAGGGAATTCTTGGCAAGATCCACAACTGGCTGCCAACCAGAACTCAGGCTGCAGCAAGGCGACCAGTTTGAAACCAGACTGTCCCGCATGGAGGACGGCACTTGGCAAACCCACTGGGATTTCATTCAAATGGCCAGGGAGGGCAGGCTCACCAGATGATGCCTATTAGCATAGCTCAGCATCACCCCTCTTTGTGAGCGCCAGGAAATCTGTCCGTTATTGTCTAAGCAACCAAATACACACACACACACAATAGGTCTCTGGGAGGACTTGTGCTGATGACAGGGTTGAATGCTTGATGCAAAAGCTTTTGTGCCCAGTGGACTTTTGCGGTCTCTCCTGAGATACTTATTTACATGTTTGTTTGTTTGCTTTTGTGAAAAAGCTTAAGAGTTTCTTACCTTGTGCAAACACAGATGATGATGTCAGCCCACACTCGCATCATGCTTTTGTGTGAGTCTGCTCCTTTTTGAAAACAAGCTATTTCCAGGCCTGAGTCACCTGCCTTCAGTTTGCATACCACAGTACACAACCTCTGGACAAATATTTAGACCAGTGTGCTAAATGCACAGGTCCCAGTATCCCTTTTGTGCTCAGCAGTCAGGCTATATTTTCTGTTATGCTGCTTAAATCCTTCTTCTCGATGCTTAGATTATGGAATAAACAATAGCAAATGTATATAATAACTCAGCAGAAAAACTACTAATTGTATTAAGCCATTGATGACACAAATAGCTTTCAGGCATGGAACCAGGGGTGGCTGGTAGGAATGGCTTCGTGGGTTAGAGTCTGTAACTGAGACTTAGGGGTTTCTCTCAAGAGAGGAGAGCGGAAACGCTGGGAATTTCAATGAGACTTGCAGGTGAGGAATTGCTTTTCATTGGAAAGTCCCTGGGGACAGCCACAGCGTACAGAGGTCATGAGTAAAACACAGGCTTAGCCCTCAAAAATCATGACTGTTCCTAACTCTTCCTATGACTACGTGTACTTGGGACAATCATGTCCCTTCTGGGCTCGATTTCCCCCTATGGGAAATCAGGATGCTGTTTGTCACCCCTTCCATACACCCTAATATCTACCCATGGCAAGTGTTAGAGCATAAGTTAGTAGCAGGAATATTTTTGCTCTCAAGTGATGTATTCAACTCAAATATTTACAAATGTTGAAAAAGTCAAATATTTGAAAATCGCAAGACATATTTTTCCATGAATGCTTTGCAGACATCTGAAAGAAAAAAACAAAATTGGACATACGCTGTCTACTTTTGCTGAACATCATGCAAACATTAAAGTAATTGCAGTGTTAATTGCCTGTCTGAAAGCTTTAATAACCTTCAAAACCAGATGTGATCACCCGGAGTTATTCTTGGTTTTGTGTACTCTCACCTTCACAAATATCAAAATGGTACAAAAAATCAGTTTACAGAGATATATGAAAGAGAAGAAAACTCGTTTCCTGACATAAACTTAAAGCTGATACTGACGATCTATTCAGGCTTTCCTTTTCCTCTTGTCTCGTTCTCTGCACCATTTTCCCTTGTGCAACAAGTATATGTTTTATCATTCAAAATTCTGAATGCAATGCACAGCAAACTGTCTCTGAAAAGTGGACGTACTAGACATTGGCTATCCACTGAAGTCAAAGGAAAGAACCCAGATAAAGTTTATCCTCTTTTTTTTTTTTTAATTGAGTCTTGGTGACAGTGGTGTGCTATTAAAACTTGCCCAAAGGTCTTAAAGGAGAATGAGCAGTAAAACAGCAGGCTCTGAGATTTTGATTGAGCAGATTTCTGTGTCTGCCTGGGGTTAGAGCATGCCCCTTGCCCAGACTCCAAGCCACCACGGTTACTAACTGGAGGAAGAGAGGGGGAATGAGGAAACTGTGAGGGTTAACTTCTAGAGGAGTGGAAGGGAAAAGAGTAAAAAAAATCTTCTTTTGCTTAGTGGGTAAAATCAGAGCATTTCTTCTTCCTCTCCTCCCTCCTCACCAGTCAGGACAAAATAAATACTGTAATTTCTAATGAAATCAGGAAGGGGGTAATAGTTCCTGGAAGAGGAAGAGAGAGACTGCTAGGAGATCCCTGCCAATGGTGTTCAGTTACTACAGAGAGAGCACTGAGCAGCCCCAGGAAAGCACTTTGTGGGATGGATTCCTTTGGCTAACTCTGATTGAATTTCGCTTTTTCATCAGGCGACAAATTTTTTCACTTTCTTGCACTGGAGTGTGTTCCTATGGTGTGTTTTAAAGCAAGGCTATTGCAAACAGCTTCATTCTGTCCTCTCTTGCACGCCTGTAAAATGAAACGCCATCCCATCCCTTTTTCTCTTCCCGCTGAGGTGCTCTGGGGGGTATATTGCCAGGAATCAGCCATGCTTCCTCAGAAATGTTAATGATACCAATCAAAGCCTTGTTTGCAGGCCCCACGCTGAGCCCTGGAAATTCTGGGAGTCAAATAATAGGGAAGCCACCGCTAAAGATCAGAGGGAGCATCTGGGAGGGACTGCAGTGAGGACAGCAGCATGATCTAGTATTTCTTTGTAGTCTGCAAATGCTGTGACTCCCAGCACTTCTAGTAAGTGATGCTGGAGCATTTCACGCAGTCAGCAAACCCTGCTGACATCCGTACATTGCTGCCCACTAGCAGCCGGGCTGCAATATTTCTTTTCCAGTTTAGCGGCTGGGACCTGAAGCACGGTGAAAAAAAAGTTAAGATTCTAATCTCCATTGTTTCACTGCAGAGTTATTTATCACAGTGGCTAGTCTGAATTCATATAGCACCTGGGGGAATGCTAACCATTCTGAGCCAGGTGCTGTAGAAATGCCAAAGGAAGAAGACAGACAATGTCTCAGGGAGTTCATGATTGAAGTAGAAGGCAAGGGTTAAGATATTCTATAGATAGATGGGGAGTAAGCACAAACCAGGGAACTACATGTTGGATATTGCTCAACATCGTACTCAGCAGGATGTGATGTTCACAGAGATATAATAAAAGCCACTGGGAGAGCTAAAAGTGGAGTCTGGATACCCTCGTTCCTCTTTTAGCTTTAACTCCAAAGTGAATTTCCTCCCTTTCTTACATCCTGAGATTTCTTTTAACTGCAGTGTTCAGCTTCTCAGAAGCTTTGAAGATTCTCATTTTCAGTCCAACTGGAGCCATTTCTCCAGGTCAGCCTCTGTGGAGTTTTTCTGGCTCATCCCAGTGACTCCTATTTGGACAAAACATCTCTTTCCAAACCTTCACGAGTCATTCTCATGTGCATGAAAACACAGAGAGGTCACCTACCACTGCCCTCAGCTTGGTTCTTTATGTTTTTTTCTGGTAGCCGCAGGTGTAAGAGGGGAACTCTCTCTTCTGGATCAGAAGAACACACTGCAAGATGGAGGCAACTCCTAGGGCAGTAGGATGATGACCTATTTTGAAAAGGAGGCGTGAAGATGAAGAAGACCAAGTGAAATGTATTGTTGGCTTGGTAGATTTGTGTGCTGTGGACAAGAAGTGTTTGAGCCCTGAGCACTATCCAGTGGGACACAGACAGACTGGTGTACTGGGGGATTTTGCAAGTCCTGGGGTAAGGCAGTGTGCCAAGTTGAGCAGGGAAGGCAAGAAGAGAAGGGAAAAGGATTAACTCCAACGTGCATGTGCAGTGCACCCACACACCCTATTACAAACCTGAGCTTTGGGAAGGATTAAAGGCACACGCTGGTTCCATTAACTGAAGTAGAGAAGAGGGAAGTGTCTGTACAGGAGCAGAGAAGTGGGGGAGAGCAGAAATAATGCAGTGCATTAATGAGATAAGAACTAGACAAGGACAAATAATGTATCATTACACCCTAGAGACAAAAGGGCAGCATTTGGAGGGCTGAGGCTTACACTCTAATCATCTTGACTTTGTAATGTTATACAAGTAGGGGCACATTCTGTGGCTTGGGAGACTTTGCTGAGTAAAACCCTGCAAGCCACAGAAAAATGCTTAAGCAGCCTTTTAAAGCCTGGCCGTGTTCCAGCCCTCTTCCCTTCACCATGCCCCCCTTCCCCTACCCGCCTTCCTCTACCCCCACCCCACCACCATAACCCATCCAGAGAAGCAGGAAAACCCTTGAGACAGGCAATCTTTATTGGTGACAATGTAAAAAGCTTTAAAAGACAGTAGGAGGATTAAAGCATTAGGGCCAGTGGCTGCATTCTTGTAAGTGATCAGGGTGTCAACAAAATATTTAAGTTCCTGCATGGCCAAAGACTTTGGGTTCAGTGAGGAAAGAGGGGGTGGCTGGGAGGGAATGGCTCCTGACCACAGGGTTTGACTTGTTTCTCAAAGCAATGGGGCTCAACCCCTGCACACTGTCCTCTAGGTCCTGGCAGGGGTGGGGAGAAGATGACAGAAAGGGTCAGGCTGTGTCGAGATGCATCCTGATGGGCTGTGACCTTGGCACCCAAAGGCCATCTTGCAGCAACCCTCACTCCAAAATGTCACCCTACTGTTCCTGATCTCAGCATGCAGCTCTTGCTGCTGATGCTATTTCAGGAGGTGGCAGCCCCCTCCAGATTTGTCTGGAGCCACTAGCCTGTAATTTGAAACAGCAAAATCCCTTTTGGTTGAACTTCCCACTCCAGGATAAGGCAGGGCCTGTTCTCTCTCAGCTGCACAGTCACTCAGCACTTCCTGGCTCCTATCTGCAATGCTCCAGCTCTCAGCTTCTTAGGATAAGTGCAGCACAGGCATCTCCTGCCTGTACCAGCCACTCATCCCTGTCCTGCTGTCAATTACAGCCTGCTTAAATCGTGGGGCTGATGTACACCGCCCTTGTGCTGGCACCAGTGATGAGAGAGGGTAGGGTTGCCAATGGGAAACAAAGTTTTGATGACGTGAGGTGGAGCTGTGCCCACTCAGGAAAAAAAAAGAAGAAATACCTCCAGGAATATGCCAAACTGACTGGGATATGTGCAGAGCTGGGGAAGAACAGGCACCAGAAGTCCTAATGGGGTTCTTCCAGCCTGACTCCAGCATTGAGCAAGTCTGACTGGATTAAAACCACTTTGAATGGTGGTCATCCCAGATGAGTTTCCTAATGGCTCCTGCTAGCTGTCCCGCTGCAAGCCAGGACTGTGGTAGCTAGCGGGAGTTTCACATGTCCGTGTGCATGTATTTCCTGAAAGGTTACTACTGTTGATGCTCTAGGAATCCTCTTGTAAAATTGTTCAGAAGAGAGAAATAGGAGCCACCGCTTTGCTATGGGATTGTGAACGAAGTGTACTTACAGTGACCAGGTTTCAGGTATTCAGAGACAGGACTGTAGATGCACAAAGTGTATGGATTATTTTCTGAACAGTAAAACAAGCTCTCTAACATTCCACAAACAGGAAAGGAGAAAGAAAGATGAGGAGAGTCAGACCTGTTCCATGTTACTACAAATTTCACCGGAGTAAGTAATTTCAGAAGACATCTGTGTATCTTTGGTCAGGAGAAGAGTGGGAGCTGAATTAACTAGAAACTTCATTTTACCTGGTTTCAAACCCAGTGCCTTTTTCAAGGGCCTGTTTTTGCCTACTGATAATTTTTGTTTCTCTTCTTTGTCGAAGCAGGAAGGTGCCTTTTTCTGCTTTTGTGCAGTGGTTTACTGAAAATAATCAAACATGCTCTGTCTTTCATGGTATGGTCAGTTCTGAGTGCTTGATCCATGTATGAACCTGTTGTACCAAACCTTAGAATCTCACTGGTGCTCACTTGGTGCACCTTTAAGTTTATCTCCTTTCATTCTTCTTTTCCTTCCTCTCTCCCTCCCAATTCTCTTGCCATCAGTTAAGAGAACATATTTCTGTTGTCTACTCTCTATTCTTATACTCATGATTATGTTCATAAGTGCTGGCACGGTTTCCAGTTATGTATTAAGCATTGCAAAGAGCAGAAGAGATGGGAGTAGTGGAACATCATAGCTGAGGAAGGCTTAAATAAATATGCATGCATTTCCCCATGTTTACACTGCAGGAGGCAAGAAGGAAATCACTTGACGTGTAAATGGGCCTGAAGGTGGTGAGGTTTGGGATGGTTCTCCTGTCTTGTGAGGATTTGTTTCAAAGTGTTGGACCCACTCCCGGAAAAAGTTCTGTGTCTCTTCCACATGAAAGTTATCCTTATGGTAGAAAGCTCTGTGGTTCCAGGGGAACAAAGTTGTCAGACATCTTTCATCTTTTGCTAGTAGTGTTGCTATGGCTGTGATGGCAAAAGGAGATCACTGAGACTAGATCTGTCCGGAGAAGGGGAGATTTTCCAACTATAACTACTTCCTGATGCTACATGTCTGGCTTCTTGGCCCTGATCCTCCAGGGAGACTTACAAAATACCCTAGCAATCTTTGCTGGAAAGTTAAAATCCATAATTCTACTGTATACCTAAAGTCGTAACTTCAGAGGAGTTTCTTGGTGTGTCACATAATACACATATATAAAATTATCATTTAATCTGTACCCTGCCAATGACAAGACTTCAGTATCTCATAGGCAATAAGTATGTGCTAGGGGACAGACAAAGACCAGTGGCAACCTAATCAACTTTCCTGTTGCAAACTTCATCTTTTCTTCAGCAACTTTTCCTTCAAAGTGTCTAATTAAATATTACAATGATTTTAAAGTTAGGACACTTGTTCCCTACCTGTGCATGCCTTGAAATCTGTTGCTTCTATTTTATATCAAGATAAGGACTTCTTACGATGGTGTTATGTAGATTGTTTCCAGATAGATTATCAGCTGTTACAATAAGAGATTGCTTCTATCTCTCTGAAAAAAACTTTGTCTCTTTTACCTATTAAGCAGACATTTATATAGTCTTTCACAGTATTATGAGCTTACTTTTATAAGCTGGAAAAACAGTAGTTATCTCTATGTTTTGGCTAGGTGTTCTTGCATAATAGAACAGAATTTAGCTTGGTATTGCTGCAAAAGAAAAATCTTAACAGAGACATTAATGTGTTATCTACCCCCAAGTTAATCTCAGTCAGATGTGGTCTTGTAGTGACAACAGTCACGGCGCAGGACTTTTCAGACTTGCCTTGATCACTTCCTTGTCCTTCTCTTGTTATGGTTGGGGTGAAATTCTTTTCTTTGAAGCTTCCAAAAAGACAAAGACTTTGTATCCTGGTGCACTGCTTTGCAGCAATCTGTCTGGTACATGGTGCAGGAATGAATAACTAACACTGGATTTTTTTACTGCCAGAAGGAGCTTGCATCTCCTGGATAATTATCCATAGTTGAAACCATTACTCATGTCTGCTTCTATATGAAATGTACAGTCAGTCTGTCCACGATTGTTCACTGGTCAGTACAAAGTTCAACTGCAGAAAACCAGCATGGATGCTGCAAACAAGAGTTATTTCCTGTTTCCTGCGTTCACCTTGGCCTCAAATTACTTTCAGCTTCAACAAACCATTCTTAAATGATGGGATGGTTTAATCCATGTGCTAGTTCTGAGATATTCAAATGATGGATTCAGATCTAGAGTCAGACTGAGCAAATTTAGATTAAATGCTTGCAAATTTTGTTTAAAAGCTTTGTTTAAGAATATTGAGAAAATATTCATGAAAAAGAAGAATGCCAATATTCTCAATGCCTTTTCTTCACTAGTAATAAAGCATGACAGAAGAGAACTGTAAATTAGCTTTTGTGGCATTAGGAGCTGAGAATGTCTTCATTTTTGATGCACAGGCTGAGCATATTGGGTCTGGAAATGACTGAGAAGGAATAAATCTAAAGTCACCCAGTGACATTTTGGGGGGATAGTCATTATTTTGATGGCACCCATAACCACACTTCAAAGTCTGTTTGCTTCGATCCATTTGGAAATTTAAGAACAAACATATCAAAGGGGGAGGAGGGCAGAGGAATCTTTTCGGTAAGTGACTCACTTCAGGCAAGATGATTTATCTTGTGAAGAGCTGTATGACACAAACAGCAAGGGATCAACAGTGAGATATTGTATGTGAAGTGTTTCCATATTTTCTTAGGCTACCAAGTAGCTGTGTGCTGGGATCATTCTGTTAACCAGTAGTAGGCAGCAGGGTGAAAATGTGTTGCTATTTTTTAATGGTATTTGAGAAATTGGACATGCTGGTGACTGAGGAATGATCGTTGCATCAGCTCCCTTTGAAAAGGTTAGTCTTGCTATTCTTAAGTACTTTATTTTAAGTATCCTTTTTTTTTTTTTTTTTTTTTTTGCATCCCGCTCAGTGCCAGAGGACCTGATGCTGTGCATGGAAATACAACACTATGTATAGTACATCACCACAGATATATCCCACACTTTCCTTTCTAAGGTCGTGCAGCTCTGGCAACACATAAAGTCATGGTAGTTGGAGATGGAAAAGAACCTAATTAGCTCATCTATCTCTTTTGAAGGCTAACTCCTTGCCAAATATTTTTTAGTAATTTAGTCCAATATAACTGAAACGTTCCAAGCATTTAAGTTCTCTCCTTATCTCTTGGGAGACCACTTAAAGGTCAAATCCATATCAAGAAGCACTCTGATAATGTTTAAGCCACAAATTCCACTTAGCTTCACCTTTTCACTAGGAGTTCTGCTCCCCTGGGCTACCCTAAGTAATTCCTTTCCTTCCTTGACCCTTTCATGCCCTTCACAAGATTAGTGTAGTGTTATTTATAAACTCTTCAAGGCAGAGACTGGATTTTCATTTGTCTTGGTGTGCAGAAAAAAGAAAGTGGAGATTATTATTACAAATTGCTAGAATTAATATATCCAACTGACCAATAATTATATTTTTTTCTCCAATAAACTTTTTTGTTGAACATTCTGCGTTTAGGTAGTGTACAATCCAGAAATAATCACTAAGTGGGCCAGTGAAAAGTCACAGGATTTCAACTTCCCAACTGCTGGCCACAGACTCTTGTTAACATTCATCATTCCATCTGACCTGCCATGAGCCATCTTTTCAAGCAGGAATCCCATATATCTCATGGATGATCTAACAGTCTCTTGGTGACAGTCTGGGAACCAGCTTTCATCTAGAGGGTTATTATCTGCTCAGCTTCATCGCAAGGTCTTGCTTAAACCTGCAGTGTCCCACTTGACATAATATTCCTGTCTAACTTTTCATCCACTTTCCATGATTTACCTTCTCGATGCAGTTGCCAGCTGCAGCTGGAAGTACCCTGAAGCAGTTTCTTGCCCATTCGTAGGCAGTATTTAAAATGGAGTAGATCATGGCACTCAGCCTGAGAATTATTCTTTTTCTTGATGCTAGCATATTCCTAAACTGACGGTGCCTCCAGGCATTGTGACTATATGGAGGAAGTTGGCTTGGGTCACTGCTTCTTACTGAGGCAAAGCACAGGATAGGTACAATCAACGTTTGCCAAATCTCTGCAGAATGGATGCACCCCAGGAACTGAACCTCTCTTCCTCTTCAAGAAATATCTGAAAAGAAGTCCTACTGGGCCACTAAAAGATTGTCATTACCACCTGTTTGGCCAGGAGCAAAGGGGATGATGGATAGATGGATACAAACCAGCTGACTCTCAGAGGAGGAGCCTGGCATGTGCATGCAGGCTGTGCTTGCAGCTTAAGCCTGCAACACGTACCTCCCATATTTCACTACTACCTTGAACAAAGTCACAGCAGCATCTGAGAGCTCTGAGAAAAAGAAAGCATTACATCAGCAGGGTTCCTCACAGACTTAAGGCCTCGTTACCATGAGGGCATCATCAGTTCCTTTGTCTAATGTTTACCCTATAAAAGATCAGAAGAAAATGGATACTTCCTTATGTCATTAGGAGTGTGACATTTGATCCATAGTCAAGCTTGAAACATCTACTAGTCAGGTCTGTCAAAATCCTCCAATGTTACCTGAGACCTAGTTCAAGGAAAGGATGGAAGGAGTGTAGATTAAGTACGGAATATCATGGAACTCCTTTTGGAGTTTGTTTGTTTGTTTTATGTATTTAATATATTTACAGAGTTTGTGCCTTGTTCACATCTCTGAGAGTTACTCAATGAGTTGAAGGAGCCAGCTTTTCCTTGCATGTTGCTACCTAGATGCTGGAAAGGCCATGGGGCAATTAGATTTCATATCTGCTTTGTCCTGTGAATAAGCAAGTCTAAGAGAAGCAATGCCACATGAAGATTCAAGCTGAGGTGCCACTGCAGGAAACACTGTCATTACTTTCTGCTCAGCAGCTAGGATATTGTTGTAAAAGAAAACTGCAATGAACTAGCATCATAGTTGAGCTTGAGACCCAAATTGCATGTGTAGGCTTGTGCTGGGCTCTGTTACAAGCACAGAAAGAGGAACTGTTGTAATATACTTTAAGCATTTTCTTTTAAGCTTAGGGAAAGCTGCTCAAGGGATTTTCTAAAAAACATTGATTGCTATTGGAATATGTAGACTTATCCAAATGGATGATTTTGGGGAGAAAGACCTGTTATTGACAGTGCTGTGGATTCAAAAGTGAAAAAAGCTTGCAGATTTGTTGAAGCATTCCGACATTTTCAAAATGAAAATAAGCTGGGAGTTTTTTTAATGCAAAAGTACTCTTTGGTTGAGCTGTTTTTATATGTTAAAAGAAAAACAAGGTTTAAAATTGGAATAGAACCAACTTCAAAATGTTTCAATGGATGCAATGTGAATACTTCTTAAATAATTGGGCTTTAACTTTAAATTTTTGGCTTTGTTCTCGTTTAATGTTGGAGGGAAAAAAATAAAAGTCTCGATAGTTTTTGGGAGAAAAGAGAGAGAGAAAAATCCATATGTATTCTGCTTATCTAGCAATGACCAAACATTGCTTAAGGAACTGAGCTCAGCACTGGAGATATAGATATTGGATGTTGTATAGAACTTATCCTGTAAATACTTTTTTTCTGATGCTACAACAACTTGCGAGAAAAGTGGACAATACTGTATGTAAGGAAGTTGAAATTTTTTACTTGCTTTTGTTCAGTTCAATCTGTTTTATCTGAACATATAATGGCCATTTATTTCTTCAGTAACATAGCCATTTGCTGTCATTGTCTGTAAGGGCATGCACATGAGCAACCTGTAAGCAACAGGCAAGATTATAAGATGATAACGTGCACTTTTTCTCTTTCACCTTCTCTTCTATTATGGTAATTGTTCTTGCCAAGTACATTACCTCCAAGTTCTGAGTCATAGCACAGCACTCTCCAGATGTCTTCAACACAAGCCTTTTTTTCCAAGTTATTGATGTTTAATTTGACAGGCTGTATGGGAGCATTTCAGGGAGTCTTGATGACACATTTAGAGAAGATTTATTCCTGCTCCTAGAAAAACTATCCCGTTCCTCTGATACAGGCCCTCAGGATTTTGTGCCAGGCTATCCCAGTGCTCCCTAAGGTCTGGAGCACAGTGAATTAATGCACTGGCCCTGGGAAGATGGGGCAGTGCAGTTGGTCTAGCATGGACAGACAGGAGAGCAATGAAATCTTCTTTATAAGAGGAAAAGTCTACTCCCCCCACTTTTGCTCTAGGAAATACGTCTCTCCCTAGTCTATGCAGTGCATCAGCAGGACAAATAAACGTGTTTATTTCAGATTCATTATATTGAGAGAATAATCTCTCTGCTTTGATTTCTCAGAGCGTCTGGCTGAGTGGCTTAGCCTGTAGGCCTAACCTTAGATCCATTAGTGCATTATGAGATAAAGCTGAGAAACATAAACCGCTCTCAGCCGTCCTACCATCAAAAGGCTCTCTTCATCCAGTCTTTCCATTCTCTTTTCTCTTTCACCTTTCCTCACTGAGCTCTTTAGAAACATGTAGACCTAGTGTGACAAAGTGATATCGTACTGAAAGTCACCAAAGCCTTTAAACATACTGTTAGACCCACAAGACTCACTTTGCCTAGAGAGAAATGCATGCTTTGGCTGTTCTAACTGAACTGAGGTTTTCAAGTTAAATCTCACAGTACTTACAGGAAGCAGGAGTTTATCATTAGCTTCAGCAAGGAAACAAAAGCCTTAATCATGAGGAGGAAAGATATCTGGTCAAGGGGATTGCATGCTAGGAATTGGTGGTTCTGAAAGAGATTGTTAAAGATATACTACCAGCACGTATTTGTTAGGGCCTTTGTCATCAAATAGATCAGGTTCTTAAGGAGAGAAATAGATGTCAAAAGGAAAAGGGTGAAGTGGTATTATTGTGGTAAAATGATACTAGAACACTAAGTCTAGTTTTGGGGTTGAGATTGGACCTTTCATTAAAAGAAATAAAAAGTAAATAATAGATTTTATAGCATATGCAATAGGACAATAAGAATCCTCGTGGGTTGCAGAAGAACACTTGTGAGCAAGATTTTTTCAGCTTGCACTGAAAATGTAGTAGGGGTCAAAACAAAATGGTAGGGTCTCCACAGCTACAGTACACTGACCATGTCAGGTCGTGCAGACATATGATTGCTTCCACCAGTGTTCCCATGTCCGTGAGAAACCCATTGCTTCGTAGAAGTTTGTGTAAGATTCTGGCCTACCTGGAGATTTTTGTCTTCTAACAGATTTAGAAGTAGGCTGAAATAGGTGGAGGAAATAGTTAAGAGAGATTTTAATGGAAGCACAGACAGGATTCTGTTGTTGAAGGGTAAAAACTGGTTATTTGCAAAGGAGGTATGAAGGCTACCATAGTATGGAATCGAAGGAATATCCAGGCCTCCACCTAGCTCATCTGTTTGCCATGTTACTGCATGGAAAATCCCATTCTATGCAAGCAGGGCATCATTTCAGAAGTAGGTATTTGTCCTTGGGTGCTACATGAAATGATAAGTCTCTGAGCTCTCCAAGAGGCAGGTCATTGTTCTGTGTCATTTCTTGTTTTCATTGCAATCCATTGTTTTCCTTCAAACTTGGGCAGATTCTAAATTAATCACATGAGCAACAGGAGAAAAAGAGTATTTGTACCTGGCGTTTAGCTGATTATCTAACTGGCCTCATCACTGAAATGAGTGAAATTGTTTCAGTTTACAACATCATGGATCCCAGTGCCCATGGGTTTCCGCATTGCAAAAAACGTGGTGACTGTGATAATTAATTAGGAGTTTTCAGACTGATGGTATCCTTCAATTATTCTCTGAAAACTTTAAGATTTACTCATGGAAAAGTGTAAATACTCATTTCTTTATTATTTCTATTTGGTCTGCATGCATTGAAACTTATTTTCTCATTTTATGATAAAGATGGATGAGAATCCTAAAAAGTGCTTGGACTGATTTTCTTCCAGTGATAGCAAGCAGCTGAATTGACCCAGGATAGCAGAAAATGAGATAATTTGCCATCCTGGGAGCACAGTCTGTGATATTAAAGCAAGGAGATCTCATGGCAGGCCCCGCTTTGAGCAGGGTATTGGAATAGAGACCTCCTAAGGTCTCTTGAAGCTCAAATTGTTCTGTGATTCTATGGTCCTAAAATTTTAAGTACCATGCACTCTTTGTATTTCCTGTGCCTTTTTTTCATTACTCAGTTGCTCTTGCTGCAGCCCACCTTGCTCTGAGACAGATGATGAAAGATTTGCTAAATGTACTTTCTTACTGATGTACAAGGAGTTGCAGAAGAGAAAAAAGCCACTCTGTCATCCTCAAAGCCAGATGCAATCACGATATGAGATATTTGAGCCCAGTACTGTGCAGCTACCAGTATGTAGCTGCTTCCTCGCTAGAGGCCCAGGCTCCCCTAGGGATGGAGCTGAAGGAATACTTTCTAGCCCTTTACATTTCAGAGCTTGTTGCTGCAAGGGTTGATGAATAGCCCTCATTGTGGACGCTCCTTCCCTGCCATGGCTCCCACCCTTGTCTCAACATTCCCATCTGGATATAAATCTTGCTTTTCCCCATTCCCTTCCTCCACGCTTCTCTTCTTCTCCCCCTGTAGCCTTCTCCATCCTCCCCACCTCCCCTCTGCCTGCCCTCTGTGGAAAGCTGGAAAGCTGATAAATAAATCATACCTGCCTAGCTGACCAGGGTGATAGTCACCCAATCCATAACCACTACATGATTTCCTTTGCCAAATGTTGGAAAATGAAAAACACACTGTCCTTTTGAACAGATCAGCATCTGTGTACATATAGAACTGTTATTGTGGGACTACCAGTATATCTGTGTTAGGGTCTCTCATTTTCCTCCATGTACTGGCCCAGGCAAAAGCTTTCATTGAGCATGACTTACAATTCACTGAGGGACCCACTGTTGACTCGGGTCATTATTATTATATTGTAGATATTATCTGGTCTCTGCCAAAGAACGGGGAAAAAAAAAAAAGAAAAAAGGGATCAAGGAAAGAAACTGCTGTAATTGAAAGCTACATAACTTTTCCAATTTTGCCACTGTACTGAAAACCATTTAAAAGATGAGCTTC
Organism: Numida meleagris; assembly: GCF_002078875.1. Classification (NCBI taxonomy): domain Eukaryota; kingdom Metazoa; phylum Chordata; class Aves; order Galliformes; family Numididae; genus Numida; species Numida meleagris. Next base: position 57,094,525 of record NC_034413.1, read on the forward strand.
AGACAGCCTCTTACATGCAAATGTTTTTATGATTTTACACTCCAGACCTTGGAGACGCATTTGAAGAGCAAATGATAGATTGCTGAATTTATGCCACATTTTTAAACTAGCCCATAAAATTGCATCTACCCTGCACTCTTGATCATATCTGGATCTTTCTTCTACAGCAAATGGAAAGGACACATCTATGATATTCTGAGGCACTGTTTGGAGCCAGACTTTGAAGTTCTAGACTAGTGTCTGGTACTGTGCATTAGTCAAATACTTGCAGGGAATTAAAAAAAAAATAACCTTAGAAGTGGCATGATGTGGAGAAAACATAATTTGGAACGGGACGCTCATGTTGCATCATTTCCTAAGGGTGAGAGGTGCCAGGCTGCAGAACAGTCTCTGGAGATAAGTGGTAAATGAGGTATTGGTTGGGCTATTTTAAAAGATGACTGAACACTGCCCGGGTGGAAAGAGGGAACATTTCTCATTACTTGTATATCCTGCTACAGTGAAGTACGTGCATACAGCTTGTACAACTGCTGTTCCAGGAAACAGGGCTGGTGTGTGCGTAGGAAATGAACAAATTGCAACAATTTGTGATTCCACATCACTGGTGTGCTGCATCATGTGAGAAGCTGGCTTAGATAGTCCTGAAATCTGCTTCCACTTGCTAAGAGATAACAAAGTACAGCCGAAGGGAATATACCAGTCTACAAGACTACTTTGAATCTGGCTTTGGGCTTTTCCTTTAAATATCCAACATTCAAAAGCAGTGAGGCAAAATAGAGCCTCTGTTCAACTTGATGACCCAACAAGGGCAACTTTCATCACCATGTATGAGCTGGAGACTCATAGATCTGAAAAGAGATTTCAGTTACAAGGCAGACTCAGTCACTCTTGGCAGGTGCTTCTCCTCTCTTTTAGCATGTAGAATGAATCTGGGACAATTATGCTCCTAATTTGGTAGTTCAGGTAGGTCAGATGAGCCTAAGTCTGGAAGCCCAAGTGAGCTATTTACTGCAAGCGGGGGACAGGAGGAGAAGATTCAGTACTTGTCTAGAAAATGAGGGTACATTTCAAGGGGAAATGCAATCATGCCAATAGAGATAGACTTACTTGACAAGAAAACAGCAAAGTTGTGTTATATCCCATGGATAGCAGGGAATATTTGTGTGAAAAATTGTGTAAGAGCTCATCATTCTTGATCTGGCCCCAGCCCTCCAACATGAATGTTCATCAGTTCCTGGCTCAGCCTTTCCCTTCCCCCTTCCCTTCCCTTCCCTTCCCTTCCCTTCCCTTCCCTTCCCTTCCCTTCCCTTCC